>NC_137798.1:39638642-39728642 GCF_963383645.1 Muscardinus avellanarius | reverse complement strand
TTTGTTTTTTGGCAGTACTGGAAACGGAACCCAGGGGCATTCTACTGCCATGTTACACACCCAGCCCTTTTGGTTATTCTTTATTTTGAAACAGGGTCTCACTAAGTTGCAGAAGGCCTCACTAAGTAGATGAGGCTATTCAAGGACCGCCATCCTCCTGTCTCAGCCTCCCAAGTACTGGGATTACAAGCGTGCGCCACCATGCCTGACAACAAATTATCTGTTTTAAAGTCATCATTCAACTTGTCTGCCTGGTACAAAAGCTCGTTTGACTCAAGTATAAGAGCACTGCAAAAAAAGGAAGCTGGAGAATATGATAGAATTTGTATAACCAATTAGCAGTTTCAATTGGAAAGTCCTGGCCTCATGATAGCAGATGGAAATTATTTTGAGCCTGTGTTCAGAGTCACAGAGGGCTAATAGTATAGGAAAGAGAGGGAGGGAGTCAGGGAGGGGGGAGAGAGAGAGAGAGAGGGAGAGGGAGGGGGAGAGAGAGAGAGGGAGAGGGAGGGAGAGAGAGAGAGAGAGAGAGAGAGAGAGAGAGAGAGAGAGAGAGAGAGAGAGAGAGAGAGAGAAAGGAAAGTCAAAGTGAGCAAAGAGTGAGCAAAGTCGTGCTTTGGGGTGGTGGACTGACCCTTGGATGCCTGGCCCCTGGTAGGCTCTGTAGGACTCTATAAGGAGAATCCTAAGGTTAGGCAGATGACAGGTGATCATGATGATCCCACTGCAGAGAAAGAGTAATGGGGGTAATAGCACATTTTCTGCTTGGTCTTCTGATCCTTATAGAAAGGAGAGTGCCAGGGGAAAAGCCATCCAGAAATAAAACTGCTCTTGACCTATTCTCTCTTCTTTCCCTACCAAGGGCATGAACTTGGAACCATGAACACAAAGCTAGACAGCCCTGGGAGGAATTCCATGGGTGGCGCTGAAATAGCTCTAAAAGCTACCGTGCTAATAGAATGAATGGGGGTGGGGAAGAATTTCAGAAGAGAATGGAGCAGCAAATATTTTATTTGAAACTAACCAAATAGTGAAGTAGGAAGGAGGAGTCAGCTAAGGAGTTACCTGAATCTATGGGAGGAAGGCTGAGAGAAAAGGGACCTCAGACAGGTGGCAGTGCCACAGTAGGGTGAAGGCCGGGATCTGTGATTGTTAACAGATTTGGTCTAGCTGAGATGGGAACCCCAAAGTTACCCGGCAGGGTAACACAAAACTGTCTAAGATGACAGAATTAGCCAGGCGTGGTGGCGCATGCCTGTAATCCCAGTACTTGGAGGCTGAGATGAGAGGATCTCAGGTTCAAGGCCGCCTTAGCAACTTGTGAGGTCTTCCATAATTTAATGAGACCCTGTTTCAAAATAAAAAATAAAATTGCGCTGGTGGTATGGCTTGAGGTAGAATGCCCCGAGATCCAACCTCTAGTACAAAAAAAAAAAGAAGAAGAAAGAAAAAGATGACATAATTATTTCTTGAGAGAGTTAGCATTTTTTAATCCTGTGAAGATTTAGAATAAATGTATAAGTGTTTAGGAGAATCAAGCTCATGTTTTTGCTAATTTGTACGTATTTGGTTTGTTAAGTATTTGTAATATTTAAGAGAAATTGGCCCATTAAGAGTAATGATTATCCTTTTGACACCAATTTAAAATATGTAATTAAGAAATTTATTTAATTTTCTGATTTTAAATTGAAAGACATTCTAAAACTGTAATCAGTACTGGAATACTTGAGAGAATTTAAGATTTTCATATTTTAAGGTTTAATTTGGTAGAGCTCTGAGAAGTTTGTAGACAATCAACATGAGAAATAAAATGTTAACTACATAATAGTTGAGTGAGTTTCACAAATCTAACTTATAAATGTCATCAAACATTAGTTAAAAATCCTCCTTTTTGGTGTGTGTGTGTGTGTGTGTGTGTGTGTGTGTGTGGTGTGTGTGTGGAGTGGGATGGGGACATAGGTATGGGAAATGAATCCAGGAACTTTACCCCCAACCCCTTTTGATTTTTTGTTTTGAAACAGGGTCTCACTAGGCTGCTAAGAGTCCCTCTTATGTGCTGAGAATGTCCTCAAAGCTGCAATCCTCCTGTCTCAGCCTCCCAAGCGCTAAGATTACAGGTATGTGTTGCAACATCTGGCTAAAAGCCTCCTTAAAAGTGATTATTAACATTTTCTCTATTTATAAAGAGTAAGAATATCTTCAAATTGAACTTAAAAGCTTAAAGATAACCTAAAGTTTAAAATTTGTTACTTGATTGAAGATTGCATTTCAAACATTCAAGTAACTCTGATAATCTTTTCTGAGAGGAAAAATAAAAGTCTCTGAGACAACACCAAAACCCTATTCCTCCACCAATGGCCTAGTGGACAGCTTTGGGGTATTTTGTCACCCTCGTGTGTCTGTGGCTTGTTGCTGGAGGAGAGCTGGGAATGGTGGGCATCCAGGGTGGGAGAGGAGAGCCCCAGTGTTTGAGAGCTAAGCTGAATTTTCTCAGGAGCATGTTGATCCTGTGTCTCAGAGACTAGGCAAAAAGACCAAGAGCTACGAAAACAGTTGAGAAAACGAAGGGCAAGAGGAGAAAACAGAGGGAAGCTCTCGAGAACACAGAGGGACCAGAGATGGCAGCAGCTTTGAGCACTCCCACAGGAGGACCGTAACTTCAGCAAGAGACCAGCACGGTTGCCATCTCGTTTTACAGAGAAGGAAACTGAGGTTGAGAGAGGTGAAAGGGCTTGCCATGCTCCCATGGAGAGGCAGAGCTAGAGATGAGACCCAAGGCAGGGTCCCCTAATCACTCTTGGTTCAGGATTTTCTTGGGAGCAATCTTTGTTTTAAATGAGGGCGGTGGCTTTGATGTTGAAGATGACGTCAGGGCATGGGTGGGTGGCTCAGTTTTACAGTTTGGCTAGAGGGGCACTGCCTGACTTTCAGTGCTTTAGATGAAAGACAGTCTGTCTATGTCTAAACACATTCCCTTCCTCCCTGCAGACTTTGAAGTCTCTTTCGGACTCAGGGTTCAAACCCTGAACCTTTCAGCGCAAGCTGGTTGTAAGGGGATTGTCCTCAGGACTAAGGTCTCTTGTCCCAGTAGGTGTGTTAGGAGGAGCAGGTCCTGTGTAAAATCCCATGGGGAAGCATCCCACTGGGGTAGGCCAGGTGGGAGAAGGGGCAGATCCTAGTAAACTAAAGGCTTCTGAATAACGTGGGTATAAAGAGCCACTTCAGCAAGTATGCCCAGAAAGTCCAGAAACAAGGAAGGGAACCATGAGGTGGCCTTGAGTTTCAGCCTCTAGCCAGCTCACGTAGCTAGAGGTGAGCCCTGAGGTGGCTGAGTGAACCTCTCTAGGGAGAGGATAGTGACACTACCGAGGCTGCGATGTCCAGACTCCTCGATTTTGCATGCCCTTTTCGTGCATTTTCCCACGTCTAGTGTGTTTAATAACAGTGCAATTCCATCCAGACAGGTTTGCACAACTAGTGCATTGGCTTCTCAAAGAGGGAGAAGAGGTAGTCGTTTTCTCATTTTATGGTGGAGGAATCTAAAAATCTCAACGAAAACAAATGTGCCAAATAAATAAATACATACATACTTCTTACTAATAATAAGTAAAAGATTAGAAAATGACAAGGCCTGATTTCTGGACTCGGAGCTATTGCTGTTTATTTTCCTCTTCTGTTTTCTCTCTTCCTTTAAAAAACTTTATTAATTTTATTTATTTTATAGAAACAATATATGCTCTTTGTAAATATAATATTAACAAATAATAAAACAGCTAGGCACGGTGGCACATGCCTGTAACCCCAGTACTTGGGAGGCTGAAACAGGTAGATCACAGATTCGAGGCCAGCTTCAGCAACTTAGCAAGAAATTGTTTCAAATTAAAAAATAATAAGGGCTGGGGGTATAGTTCAGTGGTAGCACACCTCTGGGTTCAGTTCCTAGTACCCCCTACGATATCTATATCTATATCTAGCTATATCTATATATACACACATACATATACATATATAAATACACACATATCTATTAGACCATTTTCAGTTACTATAATGGCAGACCCGATGAGGCTAAGTTTATAAAGAGGTTTATTTTGGCTTACCG
Source organism: Muscardinus avellanarius (assembly GCF_963383645.1). Taxonomy (NCBI): domain Eukaryota; kingdom Metazoa; phylum Chordata; class Mammalia; order Rodentia; family Gliridae; genus Muscardinus; species Muscardinus avellanarius. Next base: position 39,724,540 of record NC_137798.1, on the reverse strand, counting down.
TTCTGAAGGTCCAAGAGCATGGACCTGCTTCTGCCCTGGTTAGGACCCATAACAGATGGCATCACAGTGGTCGTACGAGTGGGAGAGAGGGGTCACATCTTGATATAGGAGGCGAGGCAGCAACTTAGGAGTCAGGCTCACTCTTGGAATAACACGCCAGCAAAAACTGCCTCTCTAAGGACCTCTCACTTCATGTCCTACTTCTCTATACTTGTTGGGGGTGAGATAGGTACTGGGGACCAAACTCAGGGACATTCTACCTCTGAGCTATACTCCCAGCCCTTTTTTAAAAAGTTTTTTTTTTTTTATTTTGAAACATGGTCTTGCTAAGTTGTGGAGACTAGCCTTGAACATGTGATCTCCTGTGTCAGCCTCCCAAGTCCTAGGATTATAGGCCTGCTCCGGCCTACCCATACACGGGATCTCCCACTGCCTGTCAACACTCATCTGGAGCCCAGGCCCCAACACGAATTTTGGTGGGAACAAACTTGCACCCTTGTGAGTTAATTGGTTTTTTATGTTGTAATTATCTTAGCTGGGCAATTTACTATACCATGCTGTGAACTGCATTCTCATCTATGTGCGAGCATTACTTCTTTCTTCTTTTTCTCTCCCGAGGGCTCCTTTGCTGCCCCGTGAGGACCAGCGATTCCCCTGGCTGCTACGCGTCTTCCTCACCTTCCTGCTGGAATCCCCTCCACTTCTCCCCCAGGCGGGTCCCTGTGTTCTAGTTCCTGTGGTTTTCTATGCCTTGCTGCACTTTTTCAACTTTGTTGCACATACTCCTTTTAGTGGGTGAAGAAATAAATGTTGGTCTTATTTCCAGACCAGTAGAAACCAGAAGAAATGCATCTCATGTAGGGTCCAATGAGTCCTGTTCTGCTTTACAGACTCCATATTATGGTCAAATTTTTAACACCCCCCCCCCAAACTCAGTAATCTTTTTATATTAACGTTTTAATTTGAAAATCCAAGTGTGGCTACTGCAGGAAACAATACCATAACATTTCTCCGTTTAAAGAAGAAAATTTGAGTGTCCAGCCTACCCAAAGGTGATGTGCAAATTGCCATGTGTGCCTGTCCTCCCCCGGCTCCTTTTCAGATCTCTGGCCAGCACGTGGCCTGGGAGCCGTTAGACATGGCTCAGGAAGTTTGCCACATATCTTTCAGGATAAAGTACAAGCCTTGACCAGGTCCTAGGGACTTTATGGTGGCTTCTAAAATGGTTCCCCAGAAAGACAGTGACTCATTACAAGAAGCCCTTTTGTCTCCTCTCTCATCTTCCCTCAGCTTCCTGCCCCACCCATCTGTGCATGAGTTTTCTCATTTCTCACTAAGAGACAGCAGCTAACCTCCAGCTTCAGTTAACAGTGGTTACTGGAGACAAATGTGGGAATAAACTAGGGACATCCTTGCCAACAGCGAGGTCCATGCAGGCAGAAGGGCTTTTCTCAGTATGTTGGCATCTCCCTTCTGAGGTATAAATCAATTTCCAGGACACCTACGGAATCTCTTTTCCCATGTCTCTAACCAGAAGGGATCAGTGTGTTAGACTAGAGGTTGGTTTAGTTGGGTGCAGTAATGCATGTCTGTAATCCCAGTACTTGGGAGGCTGAGACAGGAGGATAGCAGGTTTGAGACTAGCCTCAGCAATTTAGCAGAACCCTGTTTCAAGATTTTTAAAAATACTTTTTAATGGGATGGGGTGCAGCTAGGAGGTAGAATGACTCTGGGTTCAATTCTCAGTGCCAAAAGTGTGGGGGGGAGGGAGGGAGGGAGGGAGAGAGGGAGGGAGGGAGAGAGAGAGAGAGAGAGAGAGAGAGAGAGAGAGATTGAGAGAGAGAGAGAGAGAGAGAGAAGAAGAAGAAGGAGGAGGAGGAGGAGGAGGAGGAGGAGGAGGAGGAGGAGGAGGAGGAGGAGGAGGAAGAGGAGATGATAAGGAGGGGAGAGGATCGGAGGGGAGGAGAGGGAGAGAAGGGGAGGGGAGGAGGGGGAAGGAGAATGAGAATAGAGGTAGGTTTGCTCTCTTAGCCTTTGCTCTAATCTGAGACTGTCTCTGCACACGCCTTTTTTATAGGAAATATACTTCACTGTGTAGTTAGTAGCAGGTATTCGATTGTGTTTGGATTGATATGAGCTAAGTTAGAGGGGACATTTGTGGCCTGCTGACCCACAGTACTTCAGACATAGTCAAAGGCTTCAACAGATATATTTGAGATGAATTATACCTCAAGATACCTGTACGTTTAGAGTTAAAAGAGACCTTAGAGATCTTCTAGTGTGGTTTTTCCATATGACAGATATGGATCCTGAGGCCCAAAGAAATTACTTTCTGGCCTCTGTCCAGCCAGTCAGGCAGCCCGATCCTTCGAGCCTGTCTGTGCTCCTGCCTGCCGCTGCCTGCTGCTGGCTGCTCTCCAGTTGGATTGATTCCTGTCTCCCTTCTCTGTTCCTCTCTCCATTCTCTGTGCTCAAGCTGTGGTCTCAGCCCAGCAAGAACCCCTTCGCCAGCCCTCAGCCTTCCTCTGCTCCTGGTCTCCCCTAAGTCTTTCCCCAGGTTCAGGCTTCTTTCTAGACAGCGGTCGACTCAAGTCAGTTGACTTTGGTTTCCTTCTGCTGAGAACCCATGATTTCCCATAAAGGATATGCTTCAAAAGAATTCTTCACAAACTTAATAATAAAATATTCACTACAGAAAATTTGAAGGAGACGGAAACAAGTGGGTTTTTGTACTTTTCTGGTATGTTTTCTTTGGACATTTCCTCCATTGGGTTCCCTTCCTCCTAAGGAATAGTCTTGTTTTTCTAAAACTATAGTCCTCATCGTATTCAATTTTGTACCCGCTGCTTTCTACTTGGGCTCTTTTAGTGTAATTTATGACAGAAGGATTGGGAATAAATACTGGTCTTTTTCATGAAAATCTTCTGCTAGATGACTGCTATCTACTTAGAAAAATACTTGGTAGGACAAATAACTATGCACAAATCCAAGGCTAGTTTTTGTAAACAAGAGACATGTCCCATATGTTCTTTACATCTTCCAGCCTTGCACATCTGCATGTGGAGGAGTTGGGATTTTATCCTCTGGTATGTGAGTGAGGGCCTGTGCTTTCTGATAGTCTATGGCCAGAAACCTTCCTCTGCCACTATATCCACATTTAGTCCTGTCTTCTCATCTCCATCAGGGCAACAGCCTGGCCTCAGCCGCCATCTTGACCTGCTCACTATCTCTTTGATCTCTCATTTATTGTGAAGGATTTTGTTGTGTAACTCTGTGGGCATGACCTCTGTGTGCACTGTAAATCTGGGAAGGCAGGAACCAGGTTTTTCTAGCATCTTAGATGTGCCTCTGTATTCTTAGTATGGGTCCCAGCATATGGAAGACACCCAGCACATATATGGTGGGTGACTGAATGAATGAACGACTAATTCATATTGTGGCTGCCAAATAATTTTACTTTTTAGTGATTCAAAAGCAAGATCACACTGGGCATATACCTGTGATCCCAGTACTTGGGAGGCTGACACAGGAGGATTACGAGTTTGGGGCCAGCCTCAGAAACCGTGCAAGATCTTGTTGCAAAAATAAAAAGGGCTAGGGATGTATCTTGGAGGTCAAATGCCCCTGGTTACAATTCCCACGTTAAAAAAAAAAAAAGGTAAAGATCATAACTGAGATGGGAATATTCTCTTCAATGCATTTCCTAGCACAGGAAAGAAATTGAGGATCCAGATGGGCTGAGAAGTATCTTCATGGGACTGATGGTACCCGGTCTCTCAGGTCCCTTTCCCCTTACTCCTCACAGCTCAAAGTCCCTGGATACTGCAAAATCTTTTTTTTATCATTTTAGAATATGAAGTGGCTATTGTGCATTTGTTACTATCTTCAATTTTGAGATAAAATGTGTTTATTTCCCAAGATGGGAAAACCAAACTGTATTCTAAAGAAAAGCTCAAAACTTTATAAATATCCCTTAGCCAGGTGTAGTGGCACATGCTTGTAATCCCAATACTTGGGAGACTGAGGCAGGAGGATCACAGGTTTGAGGCCAGCCTCAGCAACTTAGGGAGACTATTTCAAAATAAAAAAATAAAATAGGGCTGGGGGTACAGCTCAGAAGTAGAATTCCCCTGGGTTCCATCTCTAGTAACACACACACACACACACACCCCTTAACATTTCAAAATATTAAATACAGGGTAATCTTGCTTGAGATGTAAAATTGCTCCTAGGTATAAAGCTACTTAACAATAAAGAAGAGTGAATGATTGATACCTATTATGATGTAGATAAATCTCAAAATAATTATGCTGAATAAATGAAGTCAGACCCCCCAATACTGTATGCTGCCATTTATGTAAAATTCTAGAAAATGCAAACTAATCTATAGGGATAGGAAGGAAGTCGGTGGTTTCCTGATGGGCAGATAGAGAGAGGAAGAGAGGAAGATGGAGGGAAACTGGTTGTGGGCACGCTCACCATGGCGACGGTGATGCTGGTTCCACAGGTATGTGCCTATGTCGATTTTCAAATCGAAATCATCCCTGGCTATCCTTGGGGCCTTGGTATCCCTCTGGTATCCCTGAGGATACCAAAAGCTATGGATGCTTTAGTCTCTTATATAAAATAGCAAAGTATTTACATATTTACATATGCACACCTTTCCATGTACTTTAAATCATTTCTAGATTACTTACAATACTTAACACAATGTGAATATTATATAAGTAGTCGATATACTATACTGCTTAGGGAATAACAATAAGAAAAAGCCTGTTTGTGTTCAGTCATTTTTTCCCAAATATTGTCCATCCATGGCTGGTCGAAACTGTGGATATGAAGTGTTCATTGTACACTGTAAATGTACAGTTTAGTTTGTACTGAATGATGATTATATATTGACAAAGCTGTTTCAAAAAAAAAGGAAAACTTTGGTACTAGGGATTAAACCCAGGGACATTCTACCTGGGAGCTCTACTCCCAGTCCTATTGAAACAGGGTCTTGCTAAGTTGCTGAGGCTGGTCTTGAACCGTGTTCCTCCTGTGTCATCCTCCCAAGTACTGGAATTGCAAGCATGCACCACCATACCTGGCTATGGTCTATTTAATTTTTTTTTTTTTTTTGGTGGTACTGGGGGTGGAACCCAGGGGATTTTCTACCTCTGGGCTATACTCCCAGACCTATGTTATATTTTATTTGGAAACAGGGTCTCACTAAGTTGTTGAGAGCCTCATTAAGTAGCTGAGGCTGGCTTCGAACCTGTGCGATCCTCCTGTCTCAGCCTCCCAAGTGTGGGGATTATAAGCGTACGCCATCACGCCCGGCTATCTTAATTTGTTTTAATTACTATAGTAAACAACCATAGACTGGATGAGTGAAACAACAGAAATTTATTTCCCATAGATCTGGATGTTGGAAGTCCAAGATGAGCCACCAGTAGATCCATATTATAGTGAGAGAGAGAGAGAGAGAGAGAGAGAGAGAGAGAGAGAGATTATCTCTCTCTCTTGAGACTGAAGATATGTTAGATATGTTCTCTCTCGGAGGGTAAGCAAGTGGTACACCACTGAGCTATATGCCCATCTCATCTCCCTTCTTATGAGAACATTAATCTCAACCACGAGAACACCACCCTTATGACCTGATCATTTCCAAAGTCCCTACCTCCAAATACCATCACATTTATATTAAATTCAGTATATGAATTTGGTGGGGGCAGGGGCACAGAGTCCAGGAGTCCTACCCTCTACCCAACATGTCCAACCTCTTTTCCCAGCTTCTCCCTACTAAAAAATAATCATTCACAATTTTGTTCTTAAAGGGCAATAAGTCCTTTGTCATCGTAGACACAGATTTCTTTTCTTCCTGTGGAAATACAGAGTATTTTAACAGAGTTCCTGTTCCCTCTCTGTCAATTCCCAGGTCCTCCTGAGTGCTGGAGACAAGCTCCCCCTCTTTTCCCAAGCCATGGCTATCTAGGGGATGCTCCCTTCCACTGCCCAGTGACATGTTGAGTATCCAGCAGCTGATTGTGTAACGACACTTGTGTTACTGCCAACCTGCGCCATTACTCACCAGCTCTAGTGATAACAATTTTTAGAGCTTTGACGTGTTTTCAGAATGCTTTTAAAAATAGCCATTGGCTCTGCAAGGAAAGCCCTGTGACAGTGAGTGCCTGGCCGGTGTTGGCTCTTCCTGGCTATCCCATTTCTTTCATTATTTTCCAAGGTGTTGTAGGACTTGGTGGCTCCACTTTGGCAGTAACAGATGCAGGCAACACTCCCCCAAAGTCAGCATTATTTTAATGTCTTTGAAAAAGTTCTAGAACCTAAGGAAGAATCAGGAATGAGCTCCTAGAAAACGTTGATGTAGGACATGGTTGACCTCTGAGGTGCTGCCCACTCTCCCATCTTGCAGAGTGGACAGGTCCAGGCTCCATGTGGTTCCGTAAAGAGTGAAGACCTCAAGCTAGAGTAGGAGTCATCAACCCATGCTGCTCTGTGAGCTGGGCAGGAAATGGAGAGCCATTGTGTAGAAGCTTTTACAGAAATATGACAGAATGAGTTTATCACAGCTTGCCTTTTTGCTTTTTTTTGGAATCTAATAACAAAAAAAGTTGGGGTTATATTTTGTATGAATTTTATTGTTAATTTTTTTGGCTAAGAATTAAATTAAGGCCACTCTACCTCCAGTTCTTTTTATTTTTTATTTTGAGACAGTGTCTTATTAAGTGGCTGAGGCTGGCCTCAAACCTATGATCCTTCTCTCTTATCCTCTCAAGTACTAGAATCACAGGCATGTGCCACTGTGTCCAACTCCCATAATTCACTTTTCTAGCTGGGCATGGTGGTGCACGCTTGTAATCCCAGCATTTGGGAGGCTGAGACAGGAGGATCATGGTTCAAGGCCAACCTGAGCTACTTAGTGAGGGCCTTTGCAACCCAGTAAGATTCTGTTTCAAAATAAAGAATAACATATAGGGCTGGGGGTATAGCTCGGAGGTAGAATGCCCCTGGCTTCCATCTCCAGTACTAAAAAAACATTCACTTTTCTTTATTTCCCAAAAGTCAGATAGTGTGGGGAGGAGGGGGACAGGGGTCTCCTCTTTGTCTCTGGTTCCTCTTCCTTTTTTACTGAGGTACCCCTGTACCCCTGGTAAAGCACTGCATAGAGAGGAACCAGAGACAGGCAGGTGGAGACTGGAGAGGACTGCAGTTGGAGGAAAGCCTGGAAGAGGCAGGAGAACCGTGCACTCCTGACCCAGGCAGATGACTCCATGATGGATCTGAGGAGCAGGTGCAGGAAGCAGCTACGAAATAAGGAGTCTAGGGAATGGCTGCTTACTTGGCATGTTTTGACCTAATGGTTTTTGAGAAGTCAGATGCATGCAATAGAAACCATACTTTGAGTTTTGAATGCTGACCTTTCCCTGGGCCAGCAGTATTACATAGGACACTCCTGTGGCTGCTGGGCAATAGCCATGAGCTATCACCTCAACCACATGATCGTGGCAGGAAATGAGCAAGCCCACAGTGTGTGCTGTGCTGCTAAGCTGTGGTGCTCGGTAGGTGAGGTATATTAAATGCATTTTTGGACTTAGAATATTTTTCATCTTCCAGTGGGCTTATCAGGACGTAATGCCATTGTAAGTCATGGAGCATCTGTGCTCTGTTATGGAGCTAGCATTGTGAGACCCCCTTAAGAGAGCCGCCTACACTGTAATGCTTGTCTAACTTAGGAGGAGGAGAAAGGCTGACAATCGTCACTCTGTAATTCACGACTATACACTGACATATTTCTATGAGTCACTGACCAGAAGAACTGGCCCCTTAGAAAACATGGAGGGAATGGAACACTGGATAGGTATTAATAAAAAAAAAGATGCGATCAGAAGGGAGCCAAGTAAAAGATTGCCTCATTTCTGTCCTAAAATGAGGAGAACCAACCACGTATGGTGATACACACCTGTATCAATCCCAGTACTTGGGAGGCTGAGACAGGAGTACTGGAGGGTTTTTTTTTGTTGTTGTTGTTGTTGTTGTTTTGTTTTGCTTTTGCAGGTCTGGGGATGGAACCCAGGGTCATTTGATCTCAAAGCTACACCCTCTGCCCTAATTTTTATTCTTTATTTTGAAACCGGGTCTCACTGAGTTGCAGAGGGCCTAAGTAGCTGAGGTTGTCCACGAACTATGATCCTCCAGTCTCAGCCTCCAGAATGCTGGGATTACAAGCATGCGCCACCACGCCCAGCTAATACTGGAGGTTTGATACCAGCCTCAGAAACTTAGCAAGACCTCTGGCAACCTAGTGCGACCCTATTTCATACAATCTGGGTGTGGTGGTTCATACTTATAATCCCAGTACTTGGGAGTCTGAGACAGAAGGATCGCGGGTTAGTGGTCAGCCTCAGCTACTTAGTGAGGCCCTCGCAACTTGGTGGGACCTTGTTTCAAAATAAAGAATAAAAAAATAGGGCTGGGGGTATAGCTCAGAGGTAGAATGCCCATGGGTTCAATCCACAGTACCACAAATTAATTAATTAATTAATTAATCAATCTTTTTAAAAGGGCTGGGATGTAGCTCAGAGGTAGAACGCTCCCAGGTTCAATCCTTCCTCCCACCACCAAATAGCTGAGAGGCAACAGGAAACCTTTGCTTATTTGTTTTGTCCTGTTTTCTTTGCAGCACTGGTGGTTGAACGCAGGGCCTCACACATGCAAGGCAAATGCTCTACCACTCAGCTACACTTTCAGCTTCTCCCCCTTTTGTTTTTGTAAAAAATTACGGGGTGAAGGGATGTTCAGGTCCCCAGGGGACAGGATCAGCCTACTGCTCTGCTTGCCCCTGAGCAAACAGCTGAGAGCCCCCTTGCTAGTGTGTATTCTGGAAGGCGGCAGGTAGCCTTCCTAGTATCTTTCACACGTAATTCGGTATGTCCAGATGCGCTTGCTAATGTCTGTGTACTGATGTCCTCTACCACTGAGAGGAGAGGGTCCGGTTGGGTGGGTTCAGGCTGTTTGATATGAGAAAAATGTTTGTGTCTTTGCTTTGGGAAGGAAAGGGAACACCCAGGCCTCTTGCATTTTTGCTAAATTACAGAGTGCTGTCTGCATTATAAATTCTCCCGAAATAGACCTTGGGTGGTGATGCACGCATGTGTCAGTGTGTCTGCTGTGTGGTCTTATTTTTGGTCTGAGAAGTTTGGCTTCAGGGGGGACTGAGATTAGACTTTGGGTCCCACCTTGGTTGGCGCCATGCAGAGGCGAGGGCTGCACCATGGTGGGCTGTCATAAAGCAGAAGCTGGATGGAAATCTCAGCTGCTTTCTTCTTGTGCTAACCCCAAGGTAGTGACGATGCAGTCAGAATTACTTCGAGGGGACCCACTTGTGAGTAGTTGTAAAGAGATTGACAAGAGGAACATGGAGACTGTTTCTAATGTCTTAGAAACTTGTGAAGCCAACCTGGCACTTTCTAGGGATGAATCGACTGGCCTATTGTTATGGTTTGGATCTTAAATGTCCCCTGAAGGTCCTATGTTAAAGGCTCAGTTGCCAGCCCATTTAGCTATTGGGAGTTGGTGGAACCTTTAAGAGGTGGGGCCCAGTGGGGAGGCTAGGTCACGGAGGGCACGCCCTTGAAGGGGACCGCATACTCTTTCTCTCTACTTCCTGATCCCCATGTGGTGCCCATCTCCTGCCTCACCACAGGCCCAAGGTGATAGAGCCAAGTGACCACGGACTGAATGAAACTCTGGAATTGTGGGTGAAAAGAAATCTCTCCTCTTTCTAAGTTGCTTACCTCAGGTATTTTGTCACAGTGACAGAAAGCTAACGAATACACCCATCCCAAGTAGAGAGATCAGACTGAGGTGAGAGGTCTTTAGGCCTCAGCTTACCTGCTCTGAAATACTCAGGGATAACCTGAGCTAAAATTTAATCCACTGTCATTGCTCCCTAAAATTTTTTGTCAGATTGACAAACAAGACTGGCCCACTAGGAAACAGTGGCAACAAGTAGTAGCTTGTGGCAAAGATTACAGGGAATATAATTGCTTCTAGATATGGGGCAGATGTAGGTTGAGAAAGACTGGGAAGGCTCTGGACAGTTGGGTTTAGATTATCACTGAGTCTTTTCTTCGTCCTTTAGATTCAAAAAAGGTTTGAGTCCTAGATTTCCTTTGGCAGGTATGTAAGATCTCTGAGCTACAATAACTTCATGGATAAGACAGGAAAAATAATAACTCAATCTTAGGTTTCTGTGAGCACTAAATGACCAAGTACCCAACTGAATAAGCCGTCAGTAATACTGGAGCCCTTCAGCATTCTCTGGCTGCAAGGAATCCCGTCTTTCCAAGAAAGGGTTACCAATGTCGACACAGCTCTTAGATTTGGAAGGCTGCTGTTTCTCCCTGTGGGGAAGCCATGCTATCAACAAAAACCAGCAGCTGCTTTCTCTAATCATGTACCCAGGTCCTCTGACTGTGCTAAGCTAAGTCTCTCTTAACCTAGAAACTCCAAGGTACAGCTTGTACCAAGAAGGTTATTTTGCCCAAGTATTCACTTGGTTAAAAAAAGACCAGAGTGTCTAATCACAGAATGGGCACATTTTCAAATTCAGCCTCCCTTCCTAGCCTTTCCAAATTTGTAAAGAAGCACCTATTTCACCATATCCAATATCAGGAGCAATGACATCCTAGCTCTGCACTCGAATGCCATCTGTTCTGGAAAAGCAGGCCTAGGAATTTGATGCTTCTTAAAAATGTGCATTCAGTAAGTATTTGGTCATGAATTGGGAGGACGTGTGGTGCAATGGCTGGGTCTAGGCCGCCTGTGCTTGCTTTCTGCCTCTGCCACTTCACTAGCTATGTGACTCTCAGTACACGGTTTATGCTCTCTTGGCCTCAGTTTACTCATATATTAGATGAGAAAATAATTGCACACATTTCATAGGGTTGGTGTAATAAGTGGCCAAGGTAAACACACTAAAGGCGAACTAGCCGTAAGTGACATCATTAGGTTCTGGCAAACGGGGAGAAGAAAGAGTTCAGGCCTTGAGGGATGCTGTGCCCCTAAAGAACAGGACACCAAGAGAGCCAGCACTAGCTGGGCTTCAGACAGTGGGTGGTATAGAAGAGGGCAGTCTTAGGAAGGTACGAGCCCAAGATCCAAATCCTACTGAGAAGCCCAGGCTGGACCAGTGACAGGAATCTGCCATCGGAGAGCCCCTTTAGAATTTGACAGCCTCTGCTCTAAGTCTCCAGGATTCCGAGATCCAGCCTCCCTGTCAGCTGGCCTGAGACATGTTTAAGTGAGGGCATCATGCTCACACAGGGCTAAGTCAGGAACAGACCCTTTGTCGGATCTCTGGACCTCGTGTGCCACTGTGCAGACATGCCCAGCTTGGCAGGTGGTTGGCATCTTAAAGATTCAGGTCGTTATCAGATGGACACTCACTCCAGTGTCCCTGCTGGCCTCTGCGGTGCGTGCAGCAGCACACGTAGGCCTGCATACCTCCTATCTCTGCCCGGGCAATTGTATCCCAGCCACCCCGCTCTGTTCCAAGGCAGCCGGGGCCAGCTGGGGCACGGCTTGGGGTGGCAGCCGGGCATTTCTCCTTCTTTCATCCTCTCTGATTCTGCGGAAATTTTATTCTAAACATGGGCTCTAACGCAGTGACCCATGGTGGGGGTGGGGGGGAGCCTGAAAGGCAGAAACTGAGCTGGGTCTGCTGCTGGCGCTGCCTCAAAGGCACAGCCTCTGCTCTCCAAGACAGGAGAGCCAGACGCCGCCGCCTCCAAAGTGTGTTGCATACTCCCACGTGTTAGCAGGCCACTGTCTGGTCTGCTGCTCAGATCTATATTTAAATACTACTGTGGGATTCCGGGTCTAAGTGTATAAGGTGCGTGCCTGGGCATGGTCTCCTAGCCAGTCTCCAGGGTTCACAGCCCACCCGGCTGCTCCTCAAAACTGCCCCTTTGCTTCTGAAATGATCCCGTATAGCTCTGATGGCCGCTGATCACAACTTATCCCGGCTTGGGAAATTTCCTTGTGTATGTTCTCTTATCTCAGCACAGAGAACCACTTTTGAATGCTAGCAATTGGTGGCGCTTACACTTGCTCTGTACCAGGCCGTGTGTGAGGGTGCTGTACACGTCAGTTTCCCATAGTAGCCCTACCCTGTGTCAAAGAAGGCAGCGTGGTCAGCTCTGCTTTAAAGATGAGGATAAAGGCATGCAGGGCATTTATTGTAAAAAGACTGGGAAAGGGAAAAAGAGGTGGTGAATGGGGAAAAAGAGGCAGAACACCCTGAGGGCAACGGGGCCCTGGAGTCCGGCAGCTGCCTTCTGGACACTACTTGGGAGTAGCCCAAGCCACGTGGCGGCCAGTTACAAACGGCTTACTCCCAAAGTCCACACAATCCTCTGAAGAGAGGTGCAGCCCACCCCTAGGGGCCTCAGTCAGCCTCGATAGCCAGCAGGTGTCTTCTACCTGGAATTTGCCGAGCGCTAGTGGCTGGTCATGGGTTTTTATACTTTTCTGAGTCCTTTTTCAGTTGGGGTCTCAGGGGCAGTTTCTTGGTATTTGCATAGTGCATTACATAGTGTCTTTTGAGTCTCCTCTTTGTTGGGGTTCTAGATGCTGTTTTCTGGACTCCCCAGTAATGTCTTGGGATTGTTGATTAGCAGGAATAACTAGAGTTCTGTGAAGCTCTGGTCACTCAGGAGATTTTGGATGTCATTATCATTTGCCACTTGGGAGGTCTTTTTTTATTTTTTTTGCTACACCCCAGCCCTATTTTTTAGTCTTTATTTTGAAACAGGGTCTCACTAAGTTGCAAAGGGCCTCACTAATTACCCGAGGCTGTCTGCTATCGGCAATCCTCCTCTCTCAGCTTCCCAAATGCTGGGATTACAAGCATGAGCCACCATACCCAGCTATATCTGGTCATTTTAGGAGTTTTTTTGGGGGGAAGTTAGTATCTGTTGCCTCTCAGGAAATAAAGGGTTTTTTTTTTTTTTCCTACTATGGCCCTTCAGCTCTATCTACCTACCTTTTCCTACCACCTCACTGAGACTTGGTGACATTAGGTAGTTTTCTCAAGGCCACCCAGGTAGAAAGTGGTCACATCAATATTTGAATAAAACAGTAGAATTCAGAGCACATTCCTAACCACAGTGGCGCCCACTTTTCTGACATCTCTGCTTATATCTTGCCAAGGATTAGACCAATGCCTGAGAATGGCCATGCACACTATCACCACCCATCTTTTCAACCAGCAGGGCCAGAAGCAGCTACATGGCTGATACTTTTTGCTCATCTGCTGCATCTTTAATGTTATTGAAAATAACGCAAACATTGAGTCGTTTCCTCCTTGATTTCTATTACTTTGATTCAACAACTATTTATCAAGTGTTTACAACATGGTAATCGCTTTAAAGACCTTAAAGTCTAGAAAGAAACGATCTGCCTAAATTCCCATGATGGCTCACGGGTCCTTGACGATAAGGCCTGCCTTCTCCTCATCTTCTTGCTCCCACTCCTCTCTTTCCCAAGCCTTCTTCAAGTCTTCTGTTTGCCGAGCTCCCTGCCTGAGACCCTCTGCGCTATTGCTGGATTCACGCTTTACCCATCAAGTCTCAGCCTACATTCCACTTCTCCTCTCACCACCATAGATTAGGCCAGGTTCCTTTTGTTAACTGTTCATCATTGTTTCCTCTACTTTTATTTTTTTTTAATCATTTGATTAATCCACCAGCCCACACCAACTCCTCCAGGGCATCAATAACGACTTTGTCATTTACCACTGTATTCCCAGCACATAATAAGTATTTGCTAAATACCCTTGAGTGATGAAGAATATAAATTATAAAGCAAAAATGGGACATGTTAATTCCTACTCCTCTGAGAAGCAGAGATCAGGGCAGGACTAAACAAGATGCGATTTTATTAGGAGGCTGGCCTTTAAGCAAAAAATGGAGAGGAAGCTGGAAGAAGCTGTGAAGCGCCAGGATGTGATGCCACCTGGGCCCAGGGTGAGGAAGGGAAAGAAGGAAGGAAGGTCTGGTAGTGCTTCCTGAGCACCACAGTGCACTCTGGCCCTTGACATCATTTAGTCAACCTATAGACTTTCTGGAATCCCGGCTCTCGTGAGAGCAGCTCCAGTCCTCTGTCACACACTTACTCATTGGCTGGGAGTTGGCGGGAGGTGTGGATTGGCAGACCGCCGCACTCACTCATTGGCTGGGAGCTGGAAGGGGGCGTGGCCTGGCAGACAGCTGCACAGCTCAGGGGTCATGAGTTCCTGGGGCTCCGTTTCCTGTTCGTGGAAGCCTTGGGGTTCCATTCTTCTAGCTGACTTGTGGGGAATCCGAGGCCAGAACCAGTCACTTCTGGTTTATTTGAGAGATAAAAGGTACCAAAGTTGTGTTTTTCAGGAAAGTGCAGGAAACTTAATTTGGCAACACAACAAGTATATGTTGCACACTCACCATGCTCTTTTGCACAGCGAAGACACCAATGCATGTGGGCCCTTCTCTGAACTCCTTTAAATTAGTTAGGAGACAAAGTGAACTCCATTGCTGCGCCTGCTGCTTCAACTTCTCTTTAAAATGAAGATAGTCCTTGTGACATGTACCATTCAATCCAGTGACTTCTATGAATAAGTGCTCAACAAATAAGATTTGAGTATTAAATGAAGTGTGTGTGTGTGTGTGTGTGTGTGTGTGTGTGTGTGTGTGAGAGAGAGAGAGAGAGAGAGAGAGAGAGAGAGAGAGAGAGAGAGAGAGAGAGAAAGAGAGATTAGGGATTGAACCATGGGTTTAATCATTCTACCTCTTAGCTGCATACACAGAAATTTTATTTTTTAATTTTGCTAAGTCACCTAGTGCTGGCCTATGATCCTCTTGTCTCAACCTCCCAAGTACTGAGACTACAGGTATGACTACATGGGGTTTGTTGTTATTGTTGTTTATAGTAGAGATTGAACCCTGGAGTATGCTCCGTCTCAGCCCAGCCCTTGTTACTTTTTTGTTTTGAAACAGGGTCTCTCTAAGTTGCTGAGGGTTATCACTCAATTGCAGAGGCTGGACTTAAACCTGTGATCCTCCTATCTCAGCCTCCCAAATACTGGGATTATAGGTATGTACCACCACACCTGGTTGAGTATGAGGTTATGAGTTTTTGTTTTTTATGGTGATACTGAGGATTGAGCCCAGGGGCATTCTACCTTCAAGCTACACCCAAACCCTACTTTGGTTTTGTTTTGAAACATGGTCTCACTAGGTTGATGAAAGTCTCACTACTTGCTGAGGGTGTCCTTGAACCTGTGATCCTCCTGTCTCAGCCTCCCAAGTATTGGGATTACAAGAGTGAGCTACCATGCCCTGCTTGAGTGTGAGTTTTAAATGACAATAATTCTTTGACCTCTCCACTGTTTTAGCTACTCTAGTCACTTCAACAGCTGACAGCACCACCACTCCCCACAAACATACACACCTGTTTTTAAAAAGTTTCAGCTTGGGAAGCGTGCCTGCCTCATAATTACTCTCATCAACAGTCCCCTGGGGCTTTTTTTTTTTTTTTTAAGATCATTTCATGTAAAAGACCCGCAGTTTAAATGTATTGTGATTGGCTCTGAGGGAAGATTGAGTGATTGCGTTTTGGGGATTGCTCTTTGGGGAGGGGCTCGGGTATGCTTGGTGCTGTGGGCTCCCTGGGGTCGGGCTCCTCTTCCGGATCCGGTGGCAGGGTCCTTCTTGCCATAGCTCAGTCCCTGGGGCAGTTCTTGGTCATTTTTCTCTACCTGCATCACTACCTGGATCCCTGAGGAACTGAAGACCTGTGTGGGATAGACTTCCTCCCTGTCCTCCATGCCAGGAAAAGGAGATGTTTCTGCCTTGGAGCTCCCCTCCCTATAGTCTCGTTATTTTCAATTCTGCTTGCTATACATTTCCTCCTCCGGTGCTACCCCTGAAGGCGAGACCTCATCCTGGTCTCCCTGTTTGGGTTCAGTTGACTGGTTCTTCCTAGCAGTTGGTTTCCATTCAGCAACTATTTCCAGAGCAACTAATTAGTGGAGGTGCTGTGCCTGGGTTTCTAATCCACAGGAGAGGGAGGACTGACCGAGGCATGAACTGTAAGGGTGAAATCGTAAACTAGAAAGAAGGGATGCAGAGGCTCCAGGCCCAGGAGGCAGCTTCCGATCCAGGACTCAGTCTAGTAAGTGAAGAGACTCTACACTGTGTCTCCAGGCTCTGTGTGAGGCCTGGAAGACAGGGAGGAAGCCCACGACATGAGAACAGGAAAAGAGGGCTGCAGGTAAATAGGACAGACCTTGAAAGACGTGTTCAGAAGCATCATAGGTCATAGAGAACTACGGATGCTTATGAGTAGGGGCAAAAGAGTAAAGTATTTAGAAAACAGTGGCCAAATGAAGGGCAGAAATCATGACCAGCCCTTTAGCCCAGGGACTCTGCATGCATCCTGGCTGGTCGGATTCGGCCGCCCACAATAGAAATAAGCAAATAAGAGAGAAGGGAAAAATGGATATTATATGGTTATGAAACAGAGTGACCAGTGCTGCAGTCATTTAGGTGAGAAAAAGGACAATCATTTCTGTGGAAATTAAAATAAAGGGCAAATAGGGGAGGGGGCTTTCAAGGTGAACCAGGGTTTCCAGCCCCCATGGTAAGGGATGGCACTGACGAGTCCCCCAAGAAGAGGGGCTGGTAGGCTGGGGATGGGGATCCTTGTGTAGATTATGTCACATTTGAGGGGCTGGCCAGATGTGCGTCACACAAGGCCAGCGGCACTAGGAATTCAGATTGAAAAAGTAGGAATATGGTCAGAGCTGAAGCTGAAGATTAAAGAGGTGTCAAGGTGGCATCCCAGGGTCCCTGTTGCGCGCGTACGCGCATGTGTGTGTGTGTGTGTGTGTGTGTGTGTGTGTGTGTGTGTGTTTTACTAGGATCGGAACCCAGAAGTGTTCTACTACTGAGCTATACCTATAGCCCTTTTTATTTTTTGAAACAGGGTCTCACTAAATTACCACCTGTGATCCTCCTGTCTTGGCCTTCCAAATACTGGGATAACAGGCATGTGCCACTGTGTCCAGCCCAGGGTACCAGCTGCAATGGCAAGTTGTTTAGCTTCCTTAGTCAGAAGAAAGGATTTCCAGTCGCATGGGCAACAGCAGGTCGCCAGGTTTATGTGGGGCTTAGGTGGCCAGCCCTGATTTCCCCCCAACATAATCCTTGGATCCTTGAGGTTCCAAGAAAGGGGACATTAGTTCTGACCTCTCCCACTTAACACAGTTTTGCTTCTTCTCCTCAGTTGTCCAACTTCTAACTGTGCACACAACAGCTGGAGAGAGTGAGGGCCAACTCAACAGCTGTGTGGTGGGAATGAAGAAGGCATCCAGGATGAAGATATGAAGATGCTGTCTCTAACAGCTGCTACCAAAGTGTGTGTGTGTGTGTGTGTGTGTGTGACAGAGACAGATAGACACACACACACACACACACACACACACACAGACACACACAGACATAGCATGGAAGGGGTAAACCTTGCTTGCCAACTTTTTTTAAGCATGATAAATTCAAGTATTCTTTTTAAATAATTTGAATTTTGAGCTGAGCATCATGGAAATGCCTGTAATCCCAGCTATTCAGCAGACTGAGGCAAACAATCATAACCTGGGCAACTTAGTGACACCCTGTCTTAAAATAATAAAAAAAAAAGAACAAGCTGGGTGTGGTGGCACACACTTATAATCCTAGTACTTGGGAGGCTGAGACAAGAGGATCACAGGTTCATGGCCAGCTTCAACTACTTAGTGAGGCCCTCTGCAACTTAGTGAGACCCTGTTTCTAAATAAGAATAAGTGGGGCATGGTGGTCCATGCTTGTAATCCCAGCATTTGGGAAGCAGAGACCAGAGGATTGTGGTTTGCAGACAGCCTCAGCTACTTAGCAAGACTCTTCCCAACTCAGTGAGACCCTGTTTCAAAAAATAAAGACTAGAATAGGACTGGGGGTGTAGCTCAGAGGTGCAGTGTTTCTGGGTTCTATCCCCAGTACCACAAAAATAAATAAACAAATAAATAAAGAATAAACTAAATAAAGAATAAAACTGAGACAGGAGGATTGTAATTCATGAACAGACTCAGCTACTTAGTGAGGTGCTTTGTAACTCAGTGAGACCCTGTTTCAAAATAAAGAATAAAAAATAGGGCTGGAGGTGTTGCTCAGAGGTAGAATGCCCCTGGGTTCTATCCGCAGTACCTCAAAAAATGAAAAAAATTAAAAAAGAATAAAATATAGGACTAGAGGGTGTAGCTCGGAGGCCAAATGCCTCTGAGTTCAATTCCTAGTACCACAAAAAAGAAAATAAAAAAGACTGGGGGTGTAGCTTAGTGGTAGAGCACCCCTGACTTCCATTCTTAAAAAAAAAAAAAAACTTTTAAAATAATTTTATATCAAAGCTGGGCGTAGTGGTGCATGCTTGTAATCCCAGCATTCAGGAGGCTGAGACTGGAGGATCGCGGTTCACAGACAGCCTCAGCTACTTAGTGAGGCTCTCTGCAACTTAGTGAGAACCTGTTTCAAAATAAAGAATAAAAAAAAAATAGGGTAGGGGGTGTAGCTCAAAGGTTGAATGCCCCTGGGTCCCTCAGGGACCCAGACCTCAGACCTGTCAAAAAAAAAAAAAAAAAAAAAAAAAATATATATATATATATATATATATATATATATAATTATTTCATTTCAAATCGTGATGATCAGAATATCCGAACTCCAACTTGCCAGGTCCTCTGGGTGTGTGACCACCCTTTCAGCACACACCACAGCCTGGCCATCACTGTAGCGCTGTGTGCTCTGGGCTTGGCCGGAAGCTGCTTCCAGGAGGGATACCAGGATCTAAGAATCTGTGGAAAGACAAAGTTCAAGAAGAGGCCCTTGGCCCCAGTCTCAGGAGGAAAGGCCTCTTCCCGGAAAGTGGTGAGGGATTTGTGTGTGTGGTTTTGATCCTGGCCAAACATGAGTCTTAAGCTGGGTAATCTGTTTCTAATCATAATTTGGATTAGCCTTCACACTAACCAAATGTTTGTCTGAGGAGGCCAGGCCCCAGGCACCAGAGAAGCACGACAGCCCTCCCAGCCGGCCCTGAGGGCTGCTTCTTCGTGCTGGAAAGCGCAGGACGTAGTTGCTGCACGTCGTTTGCGTCCCTTTAAGTTGACTTGTCTTATCAGCACTGTGAGACCTTTATATGACAGGTTAAATTAACAACCATCCTTACCCATTAAAACTATAGGACACCAATGATGTTGAAACTGTGTCTATACAGGTCTGAAGACTGTAATTCTGAGTCCTACGCAATTCCTACAACAGATTTTCAATCAGGAGAACTGCAATCACTTGAGGTTGAAAATCGAGTAGTCCTACCAATAGAAATACCAATCTGAGTATTATTATCTGAAGATGGATTACATTTGGGAGCTATTCTACCATTAAGATTAAAAAGAGACACAATTCCAGGATACTTTAATCAAGCAACCTTAACCTCCATACAACCAGGTCTGTGTTACAGCCAGTACTCAGAAATTTGTGGATCAAATCATAGTTTTATGCTAATTGTCCTTGAGGGGTCCCATTAAAACACTTAGGAAATTGACCAGCACTGGTACTCATAATGCACATTATGAAGCTACCTAGCATTAACCTTTTAAGTTAAAAGTTGGGAGTAAAATCTCTCCATGATGAAATGCCACAACTAGACACATCAATATGGTTAACTACTAATTTTTTTGCACTGTTTATTTCAATCAAAACTTAAACCACCTACTTAGCCCATCACCAAACAGTATAGAAATACAAAAATGTGAAACTCCTGGAAAAAACAAATGAAAATCTATGTGCATCTTTTATTATCTCTTTAATAATAGGATCATGTTAAGCCGGGTGTAGTGGTGCACGATTGTAATCCCAGCATTAGGAAGGCCGAGACCGCAGGATCGTGGTTCGCAGACAGCCTCAGCTACTTAGGCCCTCTGCAACTCAGACCCTGTTTCAAAATAAAGAATAAATAATTGGGCAGGGGGTGTAGCTCAGAAGTCAAATGCCTCTGGGTTCCATCCCCAGACCTGCCCCCTCCAAAATAGGATCATGTTATTATTTTTTAATTATCTCATCTTCTCATGTCTCCTTTCCTACCCCTAAGATTTCTTGGTTCTCAAGTGATTTGCCACAGTCCCTCCTCACCCCTGGACATTTGGTAGTCTCTGGAGACTTTGCTTGGTGCCTTTGGTGGGGATGCTACCCACATGTCGTGGGTAGAAGCCAGGGGTGCAGCCAAACATCCTGCCATACACTAGGCTGACCCCATAGTAAAGAACTATCTGGCCCTCATGTAACTGGTACTTGAAATACAGCCACCTTTACCGAAAAATAATGCTAGCTTCTGCCAGCACCCTTCAGTTTTCCTCCTGCCTAGAGTATTGAGTTAAAAAGAGACCACAGAGAAGCCTGGGAGCCGGGGCTCTCTTTATACTCCCTGTGGCTGCCTCCCAAAGGCCCTAATTCCAATTCCAATATCCAGCTCTGATAGCACAGGCTCCCATGGGGCAGCCCTGGCCATCTCAAGGTGGCCCTTGGGGAACAGAGCCCTAAGCCATTTCAAGGTGGACCCTCAGGAAAGGAACCCTCATCTTCCTCCACTCTCCTTCCTCTCTCCCTCCCTTCCTTCCTTCCTCCCTCCCTCCCTTCCTTCCTTCTTTCCTTCCTATTTAGAATGTAAAGATTAAGCCATCAGACCTAAGGCCGGTGCCAGTGCCAGTGCCTCCCATCAAGGCAAAGTTAAGAAAGCACAGAATTCTCTAGGGCGATTTTCCTGCTTCCTGGAGAATTATTAAGGACAGTTGAAATCTTGGCCAGTGTACTTCTAAAGGAAGAAGGGAGAGGAGAAGTAACTGGTGCTCTAGAAGGTCACAGTTGCTCAATTATCCTTCCACCGAATGAACAATCTTGTGTAAATAATTTGGGGTTTGTCATTAACTAGCCGTGTGTGCAGCTCCACAAGCCCCATTCGTGGGTGGCTGCGTGAGTGGTAGGCAGTGTTGCATGACAGCTGATCCTGCTTCTTGAAGTCTCTCCCAACTCTTTCTAGTTCAAAGCAAATGATGATGGCAATCTAGAGCTCTCTGGGAGTTGAACCCTGAATGGCAGCTGCTTTTAAGGAGTCCTCAGGAGACCTGTAGGGCAGCTATGCCAGGCACACTCTGGCTGGGGTGCACACACCGTGGGGCCTACTGCTCAGGACAGGTGGCCTGGCAAACACGGCTGCACAAGTGTCCTCCATGACATCGGGCCACCGTGTTCCTTCCCGGTGTCCTGTACCTACAGAGAGGGCTTTGTACTGGTCGTTACCTGGCTGTTGGTAAACAGCCTCCAAGGAGGTGGGACTGGTGTGTATTTTGTTCATTACGGTGTCTCCATCACAAAGCCCGGCGCATACTAGGTGCTCAGTAACTGTTAGCAGAATGAATGTGTAAAAGGAAAATACTAACACCAAATACATTTCCTTATAGGTAGAGAATCACCCAGAAGATCCAAAGATCAGGCTGAGCAAGGGCTTAAAGTCTCTGTCCCCTTTATTCCTGTTGAGAGCAGGAATTCTAATGCACTGCCTAAGTTGGGGTGGGAGCAGCACCACATCGTCCCTCCCCTAGACACAGCTGAGACTCAGTCTTGCAGATCACAGTTTACGGAGTCAACATCAGCTTTCCAGAATGGAGGACAGCAGGCTCTGTGTAAGAGCTTCTGAGATGTCGCACCTTGGCTTGTGCCTCCTAAGGGGGCCGTGACCCTCACAGTCTTCCCTGGAATGAAGCACAGTTTCTGGCCTCAGGTACCATCAGGCTGGATGTTGGAATCAGGAGCAGGTCCTTTGGGAGGCACCACGGGGGAACTGAGGGAACAGCAGCTCCCAGGCTTCTCCATAGATTGTTTTGTTTGTTTGCTTTTTATTTCTTTTTCGGTACTGGTGATGGAACCCAGGTACATTCTACCTCTGAGATACAGCCCAGCCCTATTTTTTTTTTTTTTTTTTTTTTGGTGGTACTGGGGGTGGAACCCAGAGGCTTTCTACCTCCGGGATATACTCCCAGACCCATTTTATATTTTATTTGGAAACAGGGTCTCACTAAGTTGCTGAGAGCCTCACTAAGTAGCTGAGGCTGGCTTCGAACTTGTGTGATCCTCCTGTCTCAGCCTTCCAAGAGCGAAGATTACAAGTGTGCACCACCACGCCCGGCATCTATTTTTTATTCTTTATTTTGAAACAGGGTCTCACTGAGTTGCAATGGGCTTCACTAAATAGTAGCTGAGGCTGTCTGGGAACCGCGATCCTCCCATCTCGGCCTCCCAAATGCTGGGATTACAAGTGTGTGCCACCACACCCAGCCATGGTCTTGTTTTGATTCAGTACTCCAGATAGGAGGAAAACCAAAAGGAGCTGTTTGTGCAGCTAAGCAAAAGGTCGCCGAGGCCTCGGCCTCCTGGATTTTAAGTCCTCAGTAAGAAACTTTCCTTGAGCCTGGGGTGGTAGCACATGCTTGGGAGGCTGAGACAGGAGAACCGCAGGTTGGAGGCCAGCCTCAGCGACCTACCAAGGCCCTCACGAATTTGGTGAGACTTTGTTTCAATTTAATCTTGCACCGGGCGTGGTGGCACACGCTTGTAATCCCCGCGCTTGGGAGGTGGAGACAGGAGGATCACGCAGGTTTAAAGCCAGCCGTGCTGGCTTAAGAGACCCTGTTTCCAAATAAAAAAGTATAAAAAAAATAGGTCTGGGAGTGTAGCCTGGAGGTAGGAGGGTTTCCAGGAACCCCAGTACCACCAAAAATAAATAAATAAATAAAAATTTTAAAAATAGCGCTGGAGTGTAGCTAAGAGGCAGAATATCCCTGGATTCTGTAATGTTGAAATTGAGTTGGAAGTCACAAAGGAGGCAAACACCAACCAAGTTATTAAAGGCCTCTTTAATCAAAAACTGGCGCCTTTGGCCGCAGACTGGGGAAGAGGGAAGGGACCAATGACCTAGCGGCAGAGCCACGTGGTGGGCAGAGTCATGGTCGGTTGGCAGAGTCATGTGGGCAGAGTCGCCCAGTCAGAGAGGAAGTATGGATATTTATAGTGGAGGGTCTTGGGGTGGAGCTAGCAACGTGGGAGTGCTGATTCTCTCATGACATCCGGAGTCTTGTGGCACCTGGCGTCTGTCTCCCAATGCCTGGAATCTCACAACAACTGGAGTCTCCTGACATCTCCGCCTCTGGCTTCCAGGGTTCCGCCTCCTGTTCCTGCTGCGGGGTCTGTGGGGGAAGGGAGGGACCCGGCCTATCAGATTCAATCCTCAGTACCACAATAAATAATTAAACAAGTAAATAATATTAAAAAAGGCCGGTGATGTATAGAACAGAGGTAGAATGCCCTTGGGTTTAGCCTCCAGTACCCCCAAAAAAGTTTCCTTAGTTTTGTAGTTCACTCTAGTGGCACAAGTATGTTCCATTAATTTTGAAAACAACCAGTTCATCCAGTTCTGAGATGCACAGTTCTTTATAGGGAAAGTGTGGCACTTGAGGACTCCAGGGTGGCCTAGGAGATGAAGAATGGGAGGTTTGGCTCAGAGGCTTGTGCAGTCAGGGTGCGGGGGGCTTGGAGGAGAGTTAGGCAGGCAGCTTCACAGAGAGAAATGAATCCTCACTTGTTCCATTAATGGTGCACAGGGACTCTTTAGGCCGTAATCAAGGTTGGACACGGGCCACCCCTGCTGTGAGCACAAGTAGTACTGAGGGATTCCAGTCTCCTGCCATCACTCCCTGTACTGAAGAGTGTGTGTGTGCCCACACTTTAGGGTGGGGTTTGGCTAAGGGTTTCATTGAGAATCTTGGTACTGATGTGGGGAGCAAGGTATATAATTGTGTGTTTCTACTTCCTGCTTTTAGGAGGAAAATTCCTAAGAAGAGATGATTAGTTACTGTTTGAAAAGCTTTGAGATTTTCTCATGAGGGGTAATTAGAAGTATGAGACATGATGGGTGCATGATTACAGTGTGTGATTATATGTTAGAGTGTTGCAGGACTATTCAAACACACCCCTCTCTTACATCCCAAACAGGAAAGGAAGAAAGATGGGATGGAAGGAAAGAGGAGGTGTTGGAGAAGAGACTGACGTACAGTTCACCCTCCACATCCACATCTATATCCATAGATTCAATCAGCTCAGACCAAAAATAGATAAAAATTGCATTTATGCCGGCTGTGGTATCACACGTCTGTAATCCAAGTACTTGGAGGCTGAGATGGGAGGATCGTAGGTTCTAGGCCAGTGTCAGCAACTTACTGAGATCCTATTTCAAAACAAAAAATAAAAAGGCCTAAAGGCATAGCTCAGAGGCAGAGTGCCCCTGAGTTCAGTCTCCAGTACTGTGAGGGAAAAAAAAAATGCACCTGTGCTGAACACTTACAGATTTTTTTTCTTGTCTTTATTCACTGAACAATACAGTGTAACAACTATTTACACAGCATTTGCATTGTATTAGGTAAGCTAGAGATGAGTTAAATAATACTGAAGGATGCATGTAGGCTAGATGCAAATACTGTACCATTTTATATAAGCAACTTAAGGACACAGATTTTGGAAACTTGTGGGCCCTTGAACCAAATCGCCTGCACATGCCTCAGGATACTGTATCCATGTTAACCTGGTCTCCTGTTAACAGCGATGCAGAGTCTGTGCCCAAGCTGAGGGTGGAGTGAGGACCTACCTTTGTTCCCCAATGACGTCTGCCCTCTAATTACCATTATGATGGGAACTGTTGATCTTTGAGGAGGTCTGTTTCTTCCAGCTTTACCAAAGGAGCTAATTACTCCTGTATTGTCCTGGTGAAAGTTACCTTGTTTGTCAAGGGAAGGACAGAATTTTTTACCATCGTATTGTTATTATCACAGGATAATAACCACAATCGTTGCAATCTTAATTATCCTCTGCATGTATGGAGCAGCTCTTCCTTAAAGCCCCATATCTCTTTTTCTTCACTCCTTATTCTGAGAGAAGGAGCTGTCTCTGATGTCTGATATCCAGTGGGAGTGAGGTTGCCGCTCAGACTAGAAGGTACCTGGACAAGGTGTGCGCTCAGGGACCCCAGACTCCACACCTGGCCCTGTTGTGTGTCTCTGTGTGATGCTGGGCAAGTTATCGGAGCCCTGTGTGGGGTCACAACTTCCTCATGTTGAAACAGGATAGGAAGAGTATCCACTCTTTGGCATCATCCTGAGGATTAAAAGTGATTGTGTGTAACATTGATAGTATATTATTGCGTGTAAAATTTATAGAAGCACTCCTAGTTGCTTTTGCTTCTACTTTGATCATCTAAGAAAGCACAGGCCGATTTAAAGCAAATTGTTATGATGATTATTCCCATTACTATTAACAGCATTGCCTGAAGAAACTAAGGTTGACTTGCAGCAAAATGCCCGCAGAGATAAAATTATTTTTTGGGGGGGGCTCTTCTACTTCCATTCTCAATTTTTCTCCTTTCCTTTGGCTTTTCCAAATCTCTGACAGTTTATCAAGGTTTTACTGATATGTTCAGTGTATCCCCGATGAATGTAAACTAAGGTACAGATGTTTACAAGGCTCAATTCATACTTTTCAAGGAGACTGGAAGCTTCCTATTTTTTTTCCCCCTGAAAAACAAAGGAATTCATCCTATAGATTTCTAGAACTTTGAGACAGGACTTCAGGAACCACCTAGTTTCACTCCAGGGTAGGCAGAGGGTTCATCCTTCAAGAGAGTACTAGCTGGTAAGTGACAGAAGGGATAAGTCTTGGGTTAAGTTAGAGAGTTAAGAGCTATGAATATGTGGTGCATGGCAAGACTTCTTATAACACCGCTTCTTCTGAACTGCACCGTGACAGTACACCATCAGTGTCCTGAAAAGGGTGTTACAAGATTGTACACAATGGAATTGTACTCAGCCATAGAGAAAAACACAATTACGTCATTTACAGGGAAATGGATGGAACTGGAAAACATTATGCTAAGTGAGACTAGTCAGACACAAAAAATAAGAAATTGAATGTTCTCCCTAATATGTGAAAGCTAGGGATAAAATGGGTCATAGAAGGAACTCTAGATGAAGAAGGAGAGACTATAGATGAGCAAATAACGTGACCTAACTGAGGGGGATGGGAGGGGGAAGAGGGAAATTCTCTAATGCATATGCTGTACTTAAACATATCAATATCAGTCACTAAGCCAAACATGAGAAGGAGGGAGGAAGAGGGAATGGGGTGGGAACTGGGTAAGGGCTAATTGGGCGATATATGCATGTATGCCTCTACTGTCTTGTACTCCATTAAGATGTATGACTACAATGCACCGATAAAAAATTTTAAAAAAGGATTGTCTACAACACTGTTTTAAGCACTGGAAGGTTGTGTTGCTGAGCTGCCACCCTGATCCTTTCTGTCAACCCCTTTGAGGG
Organism: Muscardinus avellanarius; assembly: GCF_963383645.1. Classification (NCBI taxonomy): domain Eukaryota; kingdom Metazoa; phylum Chordata; class Mammalia; order Rodentia; family Gliridae; genus Muscardinus; species Muscardinus avellanarius. Next base: position 39,697,995 of record NC_137798.1, on the reverse strand, counting down.
GCCATATCTTTCCATTCCAAGAATTGGAAATAGGTGTGGCTTCTAGAATAACTGGTCTGCTTTTCTTTGTACGTTTTATTTGTCCTAGAAAAATCATTATTAAGCTGGATGCAGTGTGATATGCCTATAATCCAGTGCTTGGGAGGCTGATTGGAGGATTGCAGGTCTGAGGCCAGCCTCAGGAATTTAGCAAGGCTCTATTTCAAAATTTAAAAAAATAAATAAAAATTAATAAAGCTAGGGGTATATGGTTTGGAAGTAGAGCATCCCTGGACTCAATCCCCAATACCACAAAAAAAAAAGAAAAGAAAAATAATCATTGTTATTTTTAGAGTAAGGAATCATAGTTGTTTTTTTTTTCATTGAATGAATACAATGAATTTTTAATCTAATATATGTAACGTTTTTTGCCTGGACTAGGAGGCGTGAGGACAAATTCACATCTCTGTAATTGGAAACCAGTAGTTACCACAAATTGCAAATGCAAATTAGAGATGAAAACTTTATAGCAAATTTTGTTTTGTTTTTTGGTGGTACTGGGGTTCCTGGAAGCCCTTTTACTTCCCCGGGCTACACTCCCAGAATTATTTTATACTTTTTATTTGGAAACAGGGTCTCTTAAGCCAGCATGGCTGGCTTCGAACCTGCAAGATCCTCCTGTCTCCGCCTCCCAAGTGCTGGGATTACAAGCATGTACCACCACGCCCAGCTAGTAGCAAGTTTTGGAAAAAAGAATTGTTGGGGCCCCTGAGTTCCATTCTTTATCTCTTTCTTGGATATTTACTATGTGCATATCAGTATCATAAAGGCACTGAGAAGCCTGACAAGTTAAAGTCAAAACAAAAAGATCAGTTGTTTGGTGCATAGGGGCACATGCTTGTAATCCTAATACTTGGGAGCCTGAGACAGGAGGATTTACAGATTTGTGGCCAGCCTCAGCTACTTAGTAGTAAGGCCCTCTGCAACTCAGTGAGACACTGTTTCAAAATAAAAATAAAAAATAGGGCTGGGGATGTAGCTCTGAGGTAGAATGCCCCCAGTACAAAAAATATTTTCAAACTTTGTTTCCTTGTTCTTGTAATAATTATAGAATCTTTAACAATGATCTCCTAGTCCAGCTATACCACTCCTGGGTATCTTTCCAAAGGGACTGAAATCAGAGAGTTACAGTAATATATGAATATCCATGTTCATAGCAGCACAATTCACAATAGCCAAATTATGGAACCAACCCAGGTGTCCATCAACAGATGAATGGATTGCAAATTATGGGATATCCACACAATGGAACAAAATAATAAAGTGGAACTCAGCAATAAAAAAGAACAAAATAATGTAATTTGCAGGAAAATAGGTTGACCTGGAGAATATTATGTTAAGTGCAAAAAGTGAAGGGTCATATGTTTTCTTTCATCTGCAGAAGCTAGGGAGAAATTGTGATATCAGAGAGACTCCAGACAATGGAGCAGAAAGCTCAGTGGAGCCAGGGAGGTGGTCTAGGGGAGGAGGACGGGGGAGAGGGAGGATCAGGAAAGGAATCACTTCCCCTGCCATTGCGTGCATATGTGAGAATATCAGTGCCAATCTCAATACCGTGCCCAGAGAATGGAGGAAAGGGGGAAGGAGGGGCAGCGCCCACCAAGTGCTGTGTGCAGTATGTTATGATCATTGTGATCTACATTATGATGTGAGATTAGAACGCACCAATAAGCGTATTTAAAATAAAAAATAAACAAAAATTATTTCATACAGCTCTGGTTTTATAAATAATATATTTTGGAAAATACCACCTTTCTGTAATTTATAATCAAATCCTGTTTATTGGATTCACGACAGTGCAAAGGTTGGCAAACTTGGTTCTTTCTACTTCTGAGCAGCAGAGAGAAGATGTGAAGTGGATATATTTACAGACAAGGTGATGGATAAGATTGCTTCTGGTTTTAAAATTTGATGATTCTTGCTGGGCGTGGTGGCGCGCACTTGTAATCCCCGTGCTTGAGAGGCGCAGACAGGAGGGTCGCGCGGGTTTGAAGCCAGCCACACTGGCTTAAGAGACCCTGTTTCCAAATTAAAATAAAATAAAATAAAATAAAATAAAATAAAATAAAATAGGTCTGGGAGTGTAGCCCAGAGTAGAAGGATTTCCAGGAACCCCAGTACCACATACACAAAATTTTTTTTTATGATGATGATGATGATGATGATGATGATGATTTTGGGTGGTACTGGGGCTCCTGGAAGCCCTTCTACCTCCGGGCTACACTCCCAGACCTATTTTTTATATTTTATTTGGAAACAGGGTCTCTTAAGCCAGAGAGGCTGGCTTTGAACCTGCGCGATCCTCCTATCTCTGCCTCCCAAGTGTGGTGATTACAAGCATGCGCTACCACGCCCGGCCGATGATTCTTAAATTTTAAAAGTGAAGAAAAAGGCTGGGCGTGGTGGTGCACGCTTGTAATCCCAGTGCTTGAGAGGCTGAGACAGGAGGATCGCACAGGTTCAAAGCCAGCCTCAGCTACTTAGTGAGGTTCTCAGCAACTTAGTGAGACCCTGTTTCAAAATAAAGTATAAAACAGTGTTGTGGTGAAATGTTCGGTGTGTGAGGGGAGAAATAATTCCCCCAACACAACCACACAAACAGAAAAACAGAAAAACCGCGGGTCTTTGTTCTGAGCTAAGTATAGATACACATTAACCCAAACTCTTGCTGAAGATTTAAAGAAGCTTATTAAAAAGATAGAAATACAGAAGATAGTTACAGCCCTATGCCATCGGAGAATGGCACAGGGGGGCAATTCGAATGAATTTACCAAAGAAACCCAGTATGCTGAGTGTTCTTATCCTGTCCAAGTCTGTGGCAGGTCCTATGATAATGTAGATATGTTGTCCTATCTCTTAGCTCAATTTTTTCTGCTGTCTCCATCCCAGCCAGATTTGCCCCGGAGGTAGGGGGCAGCCCTGTCTCCGAACACAGACCTCTACACCTCTTGTTACCCTCCCAAGATGTGTTAAACTGCTTCTCCAGGATCTGGGGTTTCCTCCCATCCTCCCATCCTTTCCACAGTATGTCTCTCTTTAGAAATGTAAAGAGACCTCTTCCCTGGCTCTGGCTTTCTTTCCTTCTCTTTAGAAATGTAAATTACTAGTCCCTTCTTCCTGACAGTCCTGGCTTTCTTTAGTGCAAACGATATATTTTCAAAATTGGAAATCTTTCCCAATACTGGTACATTAATACATTTTAAAACCTCTTCCAAATACTAGTACAAATAGGTCTGGGAGTATGCCCCGGAGGTAAGAAAGCCCCTGGATTCCACCCCCAGTATCACAAGAAAAGAAAAAAGTGAAGAAAGGGGTTTGAAGGTATAGTTCAGGGGTAGAACACAGCCTTAATTGCACAAAGGCCTGAATGCAACCCCAGCACAAAAAAAAAAAAAAAAAAAAAAAAAAAAAAAAAAGCCAGGTGTGGTGGCACACACTTAAGTACTGGGACTTGAGAGGTTGAGACAGAAGGATGGCAGATTTTAGCCCCCTTCAGCTCAGCAATTTAGTGAAGCTCTCAACAGTTTAGTGAGACCCTGTTTCAAAATAAAAAATAAAACAGAACTGGAGGTGTAGCTCAGAGGTAGAAATGCTCCTGGGTTCAATCCCTCCAGCAGCGCGCGCGCGTACACATACACACACACACAGAGTCTATTCCTGAAATTAGTAAATTAGGAATTTAAGTTTACTAAATAGAAGATTGGAGATGTATCTTAGTCCAGCACTTGCCTAGCATGCCTTGGTTTGATCCCTAATACAAAAATATATTTTTTTAGAGTTTACTAAAATGAAGGCAAGAGTTAAAAATTAAAACACTGGCCGGGCATGGTGGCACACGCTTGTAATCCCAGCATTTGGGAGGCTGAGACAGGTGGATCACAGTTTGCAGACAGCCTCAGCTACTTAGTGAGGCCCTTTGCAACTCAGTGAGACCCTGTTTCAAAATAAAAAATAAAAAATAGGGCTGGAGGTGTTTAGCTTGGAGGTAGAATGCACCTGGGTTCCATCTCCAGCACCACATACACCATCATCATCATCATCATCATCACCATTGTCATCATTATCATCATCAAAACACTGCACACAAGCCAGGCCTGGTGGCGCACGCTTGTAATCCCAGCGCTTGGGAGGCTCACGCCTGTAATCCCAGCGCTTGGGAGGCTGAGATGGGAGAGTCACAGAGGTTCGAAGCCAGCCTCAGCTACTTAGTGAGGCTCTCAGCAACTTAGCGAGACCCTGTTTCCAAATAAAATATAAAATAGGTCTGGGAGGGTAGCCCAGAGTTAGAAAGCCCCTGGGTTCCATCCCCAGTAAAACACACACACACACACACACACACACACACACACACACACACACACACACTATTTCTAATACTGTTTATCCACATCTAATCTAAATGATTGGTTTTAAAATGATTCTTATAGAAACAACTCCTAGGCATATTTACAAAGGTACAAGTTTCCTTTGAAAAGCATCAAAGTCAAAGAGCTGTAGGGTAGGGTTTTCTTGAGACACTGTTGGGTGCAGAATTTGCAATCCCTCCTTCTTGTGTTGATACAGGCTTGTATAATGAGGCGGAAACAACTTCCTGGCAAACTTCAGGGGATCGTACAGGTAGATTTATTTCCTCAAGCGTGTGATCCATTCAGAGTGCACTGTTCATTCATGGCACCCTTGCCTGTGTGACTTGCTCCCCTTCACTCCCCAAGCAAACTAAGCAAAAATGGGGGTCCTCAATACATTCCCCCTGATGTATGGGATAATACATGAATACCCTAACCTTGCATCCCCTGGGCCAGTGAGCCAGACCCAAGAGGAAACAGCAAAGCAAGATCACCTTCAGGAAGGGACAAGCTGCCCGAGAAAGGCCCGGCTGTCATGGCCTGGTCCTGGGGTGACTTCCAGCTTCTCTAGCAGCCCACAAGGACTTGTCCTATGACCCCCAGGGACTTTTCTTGCCCTTCTATGTATGACCCGTGAGACGGGGGAATTTTGTTATTTCTCGGCGCCACCCAACTCTCTGGTTATATTGGTGTTTTTTTTCTTCCTGTCTGCTTTTTATTCATTTAATTCAGATCGGATACCTACCATATGTCAGGTATTATGTCACAAAAGTGTACCTGCTCCCATCCTTGACCTTGGGGAGCTCGTGAGCTCTGAGAATAATTTCTATTCACTGCGACAGACTCCAGAAGAGCCTGGTATAAAGACCAGGGAGGCAGGAAAGGGGGCGACATTTGAGTCGGGTCTTAGAGAATGTGCTCAACACTGATTTTTGCATTAATAGAATTACTTTTTCTGCTTAATGGCAACCAGCCTGCTAAAATAGGAAGTATAAGCCAATAACTCGTTTTGGATTAACTCAGGAGACTAACTGACAGAACTTATTAGCTGAAGGCTAGACTTTTTATTTCAAGCAGTTTGGCAAATATTCAGGCCTTAATCATTTCAGTTCCTAGAGGAGAGTGCCACTGGGAAGTGGACTCTCTGGAACTTTCCCTCAAGTGTCCCGGATGTAAAGTTATTCTAAGCTGTGTATGGTTCCAAATACCTGTAATCACAGTACTAAGGAGGCTGAGACAGGAAGGTCACAAGTTTGAGACCAACAATAGCAACTTAGCAAAGCCCTCAGCAACTCAGGGAGACCCTGCTTCAAAAATGAAAAATAAAAAGGACTGAGGATGTAGCTTGGAGGTAGAATGCCCTTGTATCAGGAAATTAATCCCCAGTATCAGGAAATTATTATTATTAGTAGTAATAATAATAATAATAAATAATGTGTAATCCCCAGTATCAGGAAATTATTAATAATAATAATAATAATAATAATAATAATAAAATGTGTTGTGGCTGCCTCTTTTTCTTATATCCAGGTCTTGATAGTATCCTTGGCTTCCATGATGATTATCTATTCAGGTGGTTTTCCAGCCCCCAAACTTAAATAGGACTCTTTGCCACTAAAACATGAGAAAAAAATGGGTATAGTGACACATGCCTGAAATTCAAATTTCAGCAACTAGGGGTATAGCAGTCAGGAGGATAGCAAGTTCAAGGTCAAATTCAAGGCCATCAAACACCAAAAACACATGAGACTTGTAACATTGAAAATAGTATCTATATATTGGTTTCCAGAATGAAACTTAAAAACCACTATTTCTAGCTTCTATTAAACTTGAGTTTTTCTTTCCTCAGCCTATTGTAGTCTCTCTCTCATGTTTCTTTTGTTTGTGGTACTGGGGATTGGACCCCAGGGCATTCTACCTCCAAGCTGCACCCCCAAACCTATTTTATTTATTTTTTGTTTTGGAGCAGAGTCTCACTAAGTTCCTGAGGCTCGCTGCAGATCTGTGAGTCTCCTGTCTCAGCTTCCCAAGCACCGGATTACAGGTGTGTGCCACCTGCCTGGCTAATAATGCTTTTAAAAACATGATAATCCAAGGAATTTCCTCATAAACAAAGATGATCTACCCATATTATATAAAGAGCCTAATTTAGTTTGTCTTCAAGTGGGAGCATTCTGCTTTAGGATCTTATAATTGTGTGCTGTCTCAAGATGACATCTGAGCTGTGAAACAAGCGATCCTGACCATTTGTGGAAGGCTGAGGTAGAGCTGTTTTAGTATTTCTTATCTGGGCGCACTTGTAATCCCAGCATTTGGGAGGCTGAGACTGGAGGATCGCAGTTCGTGGACAGCCTCAGCTACTTAGCAAGGCCCTTCGCAACTCACTGAGACCCTGCCCTGCTTCAAAAATAAAAAGACTAAAAAAAAAAAAAAAAAATAGGGCTGAGAGTATAGCTCGAATGTATAATGCCCCTGGGTTCCATCCCCAGTACCACAAAAATAAATAAATAAATAAATAATAAATACCAACAACACAGAGCATTTATTGAGCATCTACTGTGCTGGGTACTCATGCATATGATCTCACTTAACCCTCACAGTGATTTCCAGGCTTAACAGGGCTCCATGGCTTCCCTAAGGCTACATAAGTAAGCATGCCTAAACAAACCCGTGCACAAGCTCCCTTCAGCCTTGGCATTTCCCCCTCAGCTCTGTTTTAGTGAATGAAAATTTTAGCATCCCTTTTCTCAATGGAGAAACCTTCCTTCTATATGCAACTTCTGAGCCCTGCTGATGTAATGACCACCCTTGGGGGCTCCTGGGAAGGCTCAGTCGCCTCCTCAGTAGTCCACCCTGCCCTCCACAATTGTCATATTTGCTGAAGTTTGAGTTGTCTTCTCCAAGGTCACATTCAATCATATAATTTCCCTGTTTAGCAATCCCCAGTGAGTTGTCTATTCACTCTTAGAACAAAGACCAACTAGCCAGGTCTGACAGCATGTGCCTATCAATGCCTATCTATAATCTCAGCACTTGGGAGGCGGAGACATGGGAGAGCAAGTTGGAGGCCAGCCTCAGCAACCTAGTGAGACCCTGTTTAAAAATAAAGGGAGAGTTGCCGGGCGTGGTGGCGCACGCTTGTAATCCCTGTGCTTGGGAGGCGGAGACAGGAGGATCGCGCTGGTTCGGAGCCAGCCTCACTGGCTTAAGAGACCCTGTTTCCAAATAAAAAAGTTAAAAAATAGGTCTGGGAGTGTAGCCCGTGGGAGTGTATCCTGGAGGTAGAAGGGCTTCCAGGAACCCCAGTACCAAAAATTTAAAAAATTTAAAAAAACAAGTAAAGGTAGAGCATGGGGTGTAGTTTGAAGGTATAATATGCCAGAATCTCCAGTACAAGAAGAAGAAAGAGGAGGAAAAGGAAGGAAAAGGTGAGAGGAGAGGGGAAAGGGAAAAAGAAGAAAAAGAAAGACCAGACTCCTCACCTGATCTGGCCATCACTGACCTCTCCAGTCTCTGCTGGTTTTTCTGGGCTTCAGCTACACGAGCTATTTGCTCAGCCTAGAATATTCTTCCCTTTCCCTCTCATGGTCTAGGCTGATGCCTCAGTGGAATTTTATGTACTTTTAATAAGACCATGTGCCTTTCTCCGGGTTCTCATTTCATATTTACATGCTTAGTTATTTGATTGGTACATCTGACTTTCCATGGGTTTGTAAGTTTGAGAGGGTATCCCCATGTCTGTTTTCATTCACCAGCCCCTTATCCAGGACCTGGCATGCAGGTGCTGAAGATGCCACTAACATGTTAAACAGCAAAACAGAGATCTGACCTCAAAAGTTCCAAATCCAGCCGGGCATGGTGGTGCACGCTTGTCATCCCAGCATTTGGGAGGCTGAGACCGGAGGATCGCGGTTCGTGGACAGCCTCAGCTACTTAGTGAGGCCCTCTGCAACTCAGTGAGACCCTGTTTCAAAATAAAGAATAAAAAATAGGGCTAAGGGTGTGGCTCGGAGGTTAAATGCCCCTGGGTTCCATCCCAGACCCCCCCCACACACAAAAAAAGTTCCAAATCCATGTCCAGCTTCTCCCTGTCTTCAGAGTGTAGCTGGGCCCTCAACTGATCAGTATTTCCAAGCGGCCTCCTGTGTGTGTGAGGGGTGGGGAAGGAAGAGGTTGGGAGTGTGGCCCACACCAACTTCTGGGGCTGAGATGTGCAGGAAGAGGCTGTTGACTGACGTGTCGATGAATACTCAATTTGCCCAGGCCCTAATAATCATGATTATTCTCAGTAAATTCAGTGAATCTTTAATATTAAGACCTTCCTTTTTCTTTTCTTTTCTTTTTTTTTTTTCCTTTGTGGTTCTGGGGATGGAACCCAGGGCATTTTACCTTTGAGCTACACCCCCAGCCCTATTTTTTATTCTTTATTTTGAAACAGGGTCTCAATAAGTTGCAGAGGGCCTAAGTACGTGGGCCACGAACTTGTGATCCTATCTCTGCCTCTCAAGGACTGGGATAACAAGCGTGAGCAACCACGCCTGGCTCCTTTCTTTCTTTTTCTTTTTCCTTTCTCCTTTCATGAGGAAGTGTAACGCAGATACACAGGCTAAGGAAGGTTAAAGTCACCCAGAAATTAAGTGATAAAGCCCAGATCCAAGCACAAACCATTTCATTCCAGTTCAACATCCCTTTTTTGTTTTGTTTTGTTTTTGGTAATTATGGATGGAAACCAGGGGCACCCTACCTCTGATCTATACCCCCAGCTCTTTTAATTTTAATTTTTTAATTTTGTATTTTTATTGGTGCATTGTCATTATATATCATAATGAGGTTTTTTTTTTTTTTTTTTTTTTTGGTGGTACTGGGGTTCCTGGAAACCCTTCTACCTCCAGGCTACACTCCCAGACCTATTTTTTATATTTTTATTTGGAAACAGGGTCTCCTAAGCCAGCGCAGCTGGCTTCGAACCTGCACGATTCTCCTGTCTCCGCCTCCCAAGCGCGGGGATTACAAGCGTGCGCCACCACGCCCGGCTCATCATGAGGTTTGAAGTGATACGGACAGACATGCACACGGCACTTGGTGTGTTTTCTCTCCATATCCTGCCCACTCCTCTCACCCCCATACTTGTTAATGAGATTGATAATAATACCTTCCTATATGGATATTGCATTATTGGAGCTGTTTCCTTCACCTGTTCTCTTTTCTCCCTTCCCTCCGTCCCTCTCCCAACCCCCTTCCACTATTCTGTCGGCCTCTCTCACTTAGCTGAAGTCCCTTTTCCTATTTTTCTCTCTAGCATCCACATATGAGAGAAAAATGATGACCCTTGGCGTTCTGTGATGGACCAATCTCACTTAGCACAAAAATCCTCTAGTTCCATCCATTTTTTTTGCAAAGGACAGTTCTTTTTTTTTTTTTGACTGTATGTCTATACCATAAGTTTGTTATCTATAACTTGGCTATTGTGAATTGTGCTGCTATAAATATGCATATATCACTATAGTATTCTGATTTTAATTCTTTTGAAACAGAGTCTCATTAAGTTTCAGAGGATTTCACTAAGTTGCTGAGGCTGGCCTTGAACCCGCACTCCTCCTATCTCAGCCTCCCAAGTATAGGAATTACAGGTGTGCACCATCACACCTGGATTCAGCCCCACATTCTTTTTTTTTTTTTTTTGGTGGTACCGGGGATGGAACCCAGGGGCTTCTATCTCTAGGCTGCACTTCGAGACATATTTTTTATATTTTATTTGGAAACAGGGTCTCTTAAGCCAGCACGGCTGGCTTCTAACCTGTGCAATCCTCCTGTCTCCGCCTCCCAAGCGCGGGGAATACAAGTGTGCACCACCACGCCCGGCCAGCCCACATTTTTAATCTTTTTGCCATCTATCCTTTCTATCTTTGGCTTACTTGTTCAATTTTTTTCCTTAACTGAGTGCCTCTCTGATATTGGCATTTTTTTTTCATTCAAATCTGTATTCATTTTTTTAAATTTACTACCTTTCCACTTCTACTCTCTCTCTGTCTCTCTGTCTCTCTCTCTCTGTGTCTCTCTCTGTCTCTCTCTCTGCCCTCTCTCCATACTAATTCCATTAGTGACGAGAACCATGCCATTATTTATCTAAAATTTATATTTTCAGGAAGCTTTCTATCAGCAACCAGGAGCTCCCTGCACACTTTGCAACTCTGTAAGACAAAAATGCAGAGGAGAATTTTAAATCCCTAACCTTGCATGGTCTTCCTTTTATTATTGCTAAAGACCCACTTTGAATTTGTCTCTAATTTTGAGCTTTGAGTTTGGACTGGTAAAGGTAGTAAAAAGCAATAAAAAAGAAAGGGAGATAAACTTCAAAACTGCTGGATTTTTTTTTTTTCCATGCAAGAAGGCTGCTATAAATTGTGGAGATGCTTCTCAAATAAAATTAGATTCTTTCGCTGCCTGCTGCTTTCCTCTACATTTCATCTCTTTTCTGGAAGCCACGAAAGCCTCTCTCTCGGGACACTAGGTAATCTGAAGAAAGAATGGCATGTCCAGGCACCGCAAGTCCTACTGAGAACTCTGGCTTGCTGATTTGCATTTCTGGGTCAGCCTGATTTCACTTTCATTTAACCCCGTACTGACCCTTGTTTTTCAACACATTGGCTCTTTCTGCTGTCTGAGAGCTGGGGATGTGCTCAGTCAAGACAATAAGTGTTCCCCCACAAGCAACCCAAAGCCTGCACCCCTCCTCAGGTTCCCCAGCATCACCAAGATCTTTTCAGTGAGAAACTGGCCAACATTTTAAGTGTCTGGAAATGTAGACTTTTCTTTGTGTTTAATAAGGTAGTTTTGTGTGCTAATGAAAACCGAAAGGAGCATTAGAAATCGTGTATGCGGATGTGTCCAGGGCTGCCGGAGTCCTGCACTTCCTTCGTGGTTGTTCATCTTTAATGTAATGAGACTAGTAACGGAGAACAAAGGATGTTATGTTCTCTCTCTGGTGTGAATCATGCTGGGAATTCTGTGAAGATCCACAGTGTGTCAGAGAAAGAGACGTGGCACGTATCTAAGATTGCACAGTAGGGCCCTTCAAATCTGCTCTCTCGTCCACAGTGCAGTTTTCATCAAGAGGGAGCAAAGTCCCAGCGAGATTTAATTACAAGTGTGATTACAGTTGCAGGTCATCAGCTGTTCTTCTGCAGTGAGGTCCACCTGGTTAGAAGAACCATGTAGAAGAGAAGAGGCGCGCTGGGAAATGCAAAGTGATATAGGGAGGCTGGATGCAAACCCAATGTTAAAACTTCTGAGAGAGAATATTAATTGTTTGCACAAGAGAGATTTACCTCAATCAATAAGAATGATTTTTCCCTTTTTTCTTCATTATAAAAGTAGTAACATGCCGGGTGTGGTGGTGCACACTTGTAATCCCCACGCTTGGGAGGCGGAGACAGGGGGATCACACAGGTTCGAAGCCAGCCGCTCTGGTTTAGGAGACCCTGTTTCCAAATTAAGAAAAAAAAAAAAATATATATATATATATAATAGGTCTGGGAGTGTAGCCCAGAGGTAGAAGGGCTTCCAGGAACCCCAGTACCACCAAAAAAAAAAAAAAAAGTAGTAACACAATTGTATGAAAACAAATTTTTTTATCTTTATTTATTTGTGTGTGTGTGTGTGTGTGTGTGTGTGTTTTGCTGGGAATGAAATCCAGGGGAATTCTACCTCTTAGCTACACCTCCAGCCCTATTTTTTATTCCCTTTTTTTTTCAGTACTGGGGATGGAACCCAGGGGCATTCTATCTCCAAGCTGCACCCCAGCCCTATTTTTTATATTCTGTTTTGAAACAGGGTCTCACTAAGTTGCAAAGGGTATCACTAAGTAGCTGAGTCTGCCCACGAACCCAGAACCAGGATCCTACTGTCTCAGCCTCCCAAAAGCCGGGATTAAAAGCATGTGACACCACGCCCAGCTTATTCTTTATATTTTTGAAACAAGATCTCACTAAGTTGCAGAAGGCCTCACTAAGTAGCTGAGTCTGTCCAAAAACTGAGATCCTTCTGTCTAAGCATTCCAAGTACTGGCATTACAAGCATGCGCCACCATACCCAGCTCAAATTTGGTTTTTTTTTTTTTTTTTTTTTTTTGGTGGTACTGGGATTCCTGGAAGCCCTTCTACCTCCGGGCTACACTCCCAGACCTATTTTTACATTTTTATTTGGAAACAGGGTCTCCTAAGCCAGCGCGCGCGGCTGGCTTCGAACCTGCGCGATCCTCCTGTCTCTGCCTCCCAAGCGCGGGGATTACAAGCGTGCGCCACCACGCCCGGCCTCAATTTTGTTTTTTAAAACGTAATAATATTATAGAAAAAACAAGTAAACAATGAGAATAAAATAGAAATCACTATCATTCCAGTTCTCACAGATAATCACTGATAGCATGCTTTGTTTTTTCTGTTCTTTTTATATTTTTGGTTTGTGACTACAAACCCGAAACAATCCAATATGAAATCCTGCAATTCCCTTTTTCAGTTAATGTGTTGTGAACATTATTCTTATGTTTGCAGCATTGTATGAATATTTTATAAAGTATTTTTAAAATTCTCTATTGTTGGACACCTAGGCTGCCTCTAAGTTTGTGATTATGAATGTAGCTCTCTAATGAATAGAAAATATAATATAGTTATTTATATTAGTTATATCTATGATGATTTCTAAGATAAATTTCTAAATATATAATTGCTAAATAGAAGAACATGCGTTTTTCAGGAGCAGGTGCAGATGACTGTAATCCTAGTACTTGGGAGGCTGAGACAGGAAGATCAAGGTTCATGACCAGCCCTGGCAACTTAGTGAGACCCTGTTTCAAAATTTAAAGAAATCAAAAGGGCTGGGGGTATGGCTCAAAGATAGAATGCCCCTGGGTTCAATCCCCATCCCCCCAAAAAAAAGAGAAAAAAAGGCACTCTTTTAAGAGTTTGAAACACACACACACACACACACACACACACACACACACCCCTAAGTGCTTTCCATATGAGTTATGCTAGGAATTCCATAAAGACCTACATAGACACCTTTCCAAAGGTATATGTATGTGTATATAAAATCAATTTGAAACAATACCTTTATAAATGTATTTATATGTACATATTGTTAATCTTGTAAGATTTTTAACATAATAAGGCTATTCTCAGTCAGGTAGGTGCAATGGCACATGTCTATAATCCCAGCACTTGAGAAACTGAGACAGGAGGATTGCAGGTTTGAGGCCAGCCTTACAATTTAGTGAGATACTGCTTTCAAAAAAAAAAAAAATAGGGCTAGAGGTGTAGCTCTAAGGTAGAGTGTCCCTGAGTGCACACACACACACAAAAAAGTCGTTTTTTGTTTGTTTGTTTGTTTGTTTTTTTGAGGGAGAGGAGGTCAATTTCAGATTCCAGTTCCAAAGAATTTTAATTCAAAATAGTCTTAAAGGTCAGTTTGTTTCCTTTTTATTCATCTGCTTCATGGGTGGAGTTTTTGTTTATTTTTGTTTTTTTCTGTATTTTAGCAATAATCTAAATTGGAGTGAACGGGGTGTAGTGACACACACCTACACCTGTAATTTCGGTGCTTGGGAGGCTAAGACAGGAGGATCTTGCAAGTTCACAGCCGGCCTCGGCACCTTAGTGAGACTCTGTTTCAAAATAAAAAATAAGCCGGGCGTGGTGGCGCACGCTTGTAATCCCAGCATTTGGGAGGCTGAGACCAGAGGATCGCGGTTCGCGGACAGCCTCAGCTGCTTAGTGAGGCCCTCCGCAACTCAGTGAGACACGGTTTCAAAAAATAAAGAATAAAAAATAGGGCAGGGGGTGTAGCTCGGAGGTCGAATGTCTCTGGGTTCCATCCCCAGACCCGCAAAAAAAAAAAAAAAGAAAAAAAAATTAAAAAGAAAAAAAAAATAGAGCCAGGCGTGGTGGTACACACTTATAATCTCAGTACCTGGGAGGCTGAGACAGGAGGCTTGTGCAGGTTCGAAGCCAGCCTCAGCTACTTAGGCTCATCGTAACTTAGTGAGACCGTGTTTCCGAATAAAATATAAAATTGGTCTGGGAGTGTAGCTCGGAGGTAGAAAGGCCCTGGGTTCCATGCCTAGTACCACCAAAATAAATAAATATATAAAAATAAATAAAAAAACAGGGCTGGCATGTAGCTCAGTGGCAAAGTGCTTGCCTTGTAAGTGCAGAGTCCTGGGTTCGATCCACATTTCCCAGAAGACAAAAAACAAACAAACAAAAAAACCACCCTGAAAAGACAATTAAGCTAAACACACACACACACACACACATACACACACACACACACACAAAAAAAAAAAACTTAAAATTTAAAAATAAAAAGGGCTGGAGGTATGGTTCAGAGGTAGAATGCCCCTGGGTTCTATCCCCAGTTCTACACACAAAAAAAATAAAATAAATTGGGATGAACAGGTTGGAATTTTGAACTCCAAGATGGACATAAAGAAACTCTGAAGATTGAATGATGTGCTGGGCCGTATAATTAAACCGTTTAATTAAATCCTTTTCTCTCTCCCTCAACAATTGGCTGCATAGTTTTGCATCTTTCTCTTTGCCACTAGCTGTCCCAGGCAGGGTGTGGGAGGGGAGGTTTGGGTTGCCAGTGAGATCTTGTAAGCATTCAATATTTTCCAAAGAAAGATGATTAACTATTCAAAGCACATATTTTTTTTCCTGCAACTTAAAAATATAATTGTGCTTAGGTTTGCATGTGCATATGTATGTATTAGTTTGCACACACAGTTTGCACCTATTTAGAATCCTTCATCACTAAAAACATGTTTCTCAGCCTTTCAGAGTTGTAAAACCTACATGTCAGTTTTTTAAATGCAAATAAGATTGCTTTTATTATTGTTGTTGTTATTTTATGTATATGTGGTACTGGGGAGTGAACCCAGGGTCTTTCTACCTCCAAGCCACACCCCCAGCTGTTTTTACTTTGTGTTTTTAAACGGGGTCTTGCTAGGTTGCTGAGACTGTCTCTACTCTCCCTCCTGTCTCAGCTTCCCAAGTACTGGGATTAGAGGTGTGCACCACCACACCCAGCAAGATTGCTATTTTTTAAATGACTGGCAGCAACCACTCTTATTAACTAATGGAGATAATGAGGGCTACATCTTAACCCAAAGATGGGTTAAACAGGGCTGTCGGGTTTCTCTCCGGCAGGAAGGGCTGCTATCTCTAAGCAGAGCAACGCGGCTGCCTGGTCCAGATTGTAGGGTGGGATTGAGGATAATACTTTAAGTGATGAAGTTGGCATTTCCCATCTGTTGTGCCTCCAACACAGGCTTCCTTCCCTCCACCAACCACAAATACACAATCTCTGCCGGTGGTTTGACCATCTGGAATTCTCATCATACCCTGTTTTCACACCTGGAGAGTCAGAGCAGGGCTTTGATTGATGTTTTTTTTTCCCCCCAAAATGGCCTCATAAAAATCAAAGGATAGGCAAACAATATTTTTTTTCTAAAATTGTAAATGGTAAGAAGCGACGTTCATAACTTTTGTTACTGCTTTTAGATTTGTTAATAATCGGAGCTTCTGGGGTTTTGTCAGAGTGTTTTTTTCTTTCTTTCTTCGAAGCCAGCCACCAGGTTTGCACAAGCTGCTTGCTCACATTTAACAATGTCAGTGAAGATCAGAGCCTTGGGTGAGCAGTTCACCGGGAAGCACAGTGAGCTCTCTCTACATTGACTCTAATTAGAATATTTACATGTTCATTCTTTACCTTCTAGAGAGCCAGATAACGCCTAGGTCTTGTCAACTGGAGGTCTCTGCTAATTGAACAGCCATTCTGAATACCACTTTGAATTTGTCTGTGGGTCATGCACCGTTTTGGATTATTGCATCCCGCCATTACCACGGACCTAGCTGCCTTCGGTGTGGTAGGCCCCATATTTCCTTTTCCTTCGAGCCAGTCTTCAAGCAGCACTTGGGTTAGGTGTGCTCCAAGTGCCCACTTTTTCAGAGTGACAAAGTATGGAGCTTTGGTTTTCTTGCAGGATCCTATCAGCTTCCTCAAACACAGCGATTGCCTCTGTCAACCCCTGGTTGCTGCTGGGGGCTGCAGGACTCCGCTGGCCAGCTGCCGCCTCTCTCCAGCAGAGCTGTTTGCTTTTAGAGAACTAATTCTTCTAAGTGTCATCCACTTGGAGACCCTTTAGCAGGGACAACAAGCATGTAGAAACAGGAGCTCCGGTTGCTTTCCTGGCATCAGACAAAAGACCCTGGCCACTTAAATATCACGTTTTTGCTTCCTTTTTAGTTCAGATGGGGAACAGGTGCAATCGTGCAGCAAAATGAAGCTTACTCTTGTTAGCATCATTATTGTCTGCTAAGGCTTCCCTACCCAGCAAGGTTGGGCCTTTTAAACGATAATGAATACATTTGAAAGGTCCAGAGTGCTCAGAGAAATAATTAAATACAAGATTTAGACCATCCACCCTGAATCACGTAGCATTACTAGTAAATGTGATTAGAGACACTTTCATCCGGTTAAGAATGTGGTATCTGAAACAGGTTGCTGCCTCAGTGGGTAGGTTTACTTCCTTTTTTTTTTTTTTTTTTTTTTTTTGGTAAAGCTGCGCAGTAAGTAGCCCCGTGTGAAACTGGAACTCGGTGTGGGGAAAGAGGACGGGTGTATTGAGTTATTGCAAATGTACTGACTGGCGATTTCACACGTACGCATTCCACATACAGGAAGCTCCTCTAAGCAACCCGTACCCTGTTGGCCCCTCACCACCAAATTTTCCATGGCTCACCTCTAAGATCCCAGCTTCCAAAATGCAGGTTCACTTTGTCATGTCAGTTGCTTTCCTTTTGTAAAATATGAGCCCAGTCACTTGAATTGCAAAAAATAGCAAGGCAACCTACAGGAACCAAGCAAGCTTTAAGGACAAAGGAGAATTTGTTTTAGTCACTTGCAGATTATAGCGTGTTCCTCCTTCACTGCCGTGCTTCCTTTGAAGTGGCTTTTATTTTTTTAATTAAACCAAAGCTCTTGCCAACGGAAAGAAGGGTTATGGAAAAATTTACCAACTCCTTTGGCCTGGTTGCCCATTTCTTTTCACTTCTTTTTTCTACTTTATATACAAAAATTTCCTAATTTATTTTTCAAAAATGGTAACCTCTAAATAAAAACTTTAAAATTCAAACTATATAAAGTCATACAAATGAGTAGCCACATACTCCCTCCTCCAAGTAATCCCCACCACCCTCTTCTTCTTCTTCTTCTTCTTCTTCTTCTTCTTCTTCTTCTCCTCCTCCTCCTCCTCCTCCTCCTCCTCCTTCTTCTTCTTTTTCTTCTTCTTCTTCTTCTTCTTCTTCTTCTTCTTCTTCTTCTTCTTCTTCTTCTCCTCCTCCTCCTCCTCCTCCTCCTCCTCCTCCTCCTTCTTCTTCTTTTTCTTCTTCTTCTCTCTTGGTGGCACTAGGGTAGAATCAAGGGGGTTCTATCTCTGAGCTACACCCCCATCCCTTTTTAGTCTTTATTTTGAGACAGGACCTAAACTAAGGGAGGAGTGTCACTGTGGGCATGCTTGTGACACGTTTCCTCTGCATTTCTGCTTCTGTGGTCCTCACTCAGAGTCCCACCATCGCTGCCAGTATTATTATGATGAAGACCAACATCCTCAACATGGTCTACATGGCCCACGTCTGCTCCTCAATTGCTCCTTGACTGTATTCTAATTATCTGCCAGTCTGGTTTCCTCTATTTCTGGAATTTATGCATATTCTCTCTCTGTCTCTGTCTGTCTGTCTCTGTCTCTCTCCCCCTTAGAGAGAGATGTTTCTCTCCCCCCCGCCCAGAGAGAGACTTCCCTTGGTTTACCCAGTGGATATGTTAAACATTAGTTAGGATAGGTGGGGCTCACTTAAAGCTGCACTGTCAGAAAGCTAAGCTCAGGGCAACAGACAACAGAGTCACCAAGGTGCAATGTGCAAAGGGCGGAGGACCTCCCCAAACTAAATATGCACAAGAAAGGAGGTGTCCAGAGGGAACTCCTGCCACTTCCCACCCCTGGAGACCCCCTCTCTTGAGTGTAACCCCTTTACCCCAGGCTGTTTTCAGACCTGGACAACTTCCACTCCAGACACTTTTCTCTGAAACATAATAGCCCCCCACCCCACCTTTTATCAGGACCTTCCCCACACGGTGCCGTCACTTCTCTGAACAAAACTCTTCCCTTATTGGTGCTTCTGTCTGAATGCTTTCCACGCAGAAAGACAAGGGTTGAGTTTCTGTAGAGTAATATTCATTGTGAAAAGCAATCTTCCTTCTGGTGACAAGATGTCACTCCAGGCCACTTACTGTCTGCAAAGACCAAAGGAGCCTGTGTTGATTCCCGGCTTGCAGGTGTGGCTGTGGTGGTGAGTAACTCCAGGCGCACTATCCCAAGCCACAGTCGCCACCTGGGGCTGTACCTCCAGCCTTTGCTCAGAAGGCCTGGAAGGCAAGGCGCCTGTGCTGGGCCTCTCCCGGGCCTGGCCAGCTCTTCCAGCGCCTCCTCCGCTCACCCCTGAACATCTTCACCCTGCAGACAGGTGTCACCTGCCAGGTTTCGTGTGAGCTCTCAGGACATTCTGTACTTTTCCTTCGTAGCTCTTATCTTGGAAGTTACCGAACATCTCCTTCCTCCTGCACACTGTCACCGCCACGAGGGCAGGGACCATTTTGCTCACGGTGCCTGGTGCTGGCTGTGAATGCAGCGATTAGTTATTGCAGAAGCCTCCAGGCTCTGCTGTCACTGGCTTGGTGGCCTAAGTAGCCTGTCCCCAGTGCTCCTGAGCTTCCCTTGCTCAGACACTCTGGGGTCGCCTAGTGCCTACAGGACAGAGTGATGGCTCTTTAGCCTGGCCTTCAAGGCCCTCGTGACCTGGCCCATTTCCCCTTTCTGTTTTTGTCCTGCAGGCACAAACCTTTAAAACTTATAACCACAAAACTTGTAACCACAGGGGAAGACATGCTATTCCTAAGCCACACTTTAGGCCTTAGCCCATGTCTTTTCTCTTATTGGTCCCTGTAACCTGGAATGTGTTCTCCCTGCTGGGATTATATCAAAACCTCTTTCTGGTAAATCCTTTAATGTGTGCATTATATAGGACTTATTTTTATAAACAAATATTCGTACTGCTAGGCAATAGTCTAGGAACTTTTTGTTTGTGAGTTTATTGAAAGATTATGACAATAGTAGGAAGCTTAAATACCTAGTAAGTGCCAGGGTTAGAATTTGAGCCCAAGTGGGCTGGCCGCAGAATGCATCTCCACTGGGAGATACTCCTCTTGGAGAGCAGTGGTGTGTGCTTTCATTCTTTGTATCCCTTCAGTAGTCTGACGAGTGATTGAGAAATTAATGAACAACTGGGCATGGTGACCCATGCCTATAATCTCAGTACATGAGAGGCCGAGACAGGAGGATCGCAGGTTCGAGGACAGCCTCAGCGAGTAGCGAGACTCAGCAACATAGCAAGACCCTGTTTGAAAGCAAAAACATTAAAAAAAAAAAAAAAAAGAGCTGGGAGTGTAGTTCAGAGGTAGCATGCCCCCAGGTTCAATCCCCTACAACAAAAATAAAAATAAAAATATTAATGAAGAACAGCCAGTGGCTCAGGCAGAAAGTGACCGTGACTGAGGAAAGCCTCCTTAAGGAGCTAATGTTAATAACAATCGCATGTTTTTCTTTTTTGGTCACAAACCCTCAGTCATTGCTGCCTGTCCCAAAGAGACGAATGTGAATTCCACAGCCCAGACTCCTGGGTCCAAGACACTGTGGGAACGAGGCCTGTGGGTACCACTCCTTTCTCCTTTCTTGCCATCTGGCTTTTCCCATCCGTGCATCTGCACTTCATTCATTCCTGTGTCAGTTCGCCAGATTTAGAAAACAATAAGGAAGAAAGAAAGAAAGAAAGAAAGAAAGAAAGAGAAAGAAAGAAAGGAAAAGGAATACAAGATGCTCAGTCCAATTTGAATTTTAGATAAGCAACTAATTTTTTTAGGGTAAGTATGTCCTCAAGGTTACACAGGCCACACATATTCTTAAAAAAAAAGTATTCGCTGCTTGTCTGAATTTCAGTTTTAAATTTTATTTTGTCTGGCAACCCCATTCTGGGGCTCTCAGGCCTGGGGCTCTCTGGCTCCCTGACTGCCTCGCAGGACAGTGACCTCATCTTTGGCACTGGGTGGGCATCTCATGCTGGGCTCCTGTTTCGCTCCATTCAAGCCCCGTCCACTGGGAGCTCATGGTTCACCATTCTTGGGATAGAGGATCAGGCAGCATCGGCCCCCGCCCCCCACAAAGAGTATAAATCAATGTCCTTTCCCAAGTTGTACACACTGAGGGGACGTGGGAGCAAACTGCTCCAGTCATGACTGCAGAGAACTGCTACAAATACCGGTTTTCAAGGGTTGAAACTAAATATATATTTTGAGTGTGCCTCACCAGATAGAGAATCTCTAGGTCATGAATGCTGAACACATTGTACACATGCTGAAGACCATCACAGGTGCATAGCAGCTGGTCAATTATGCTTTTATTTGTGGTTACAGAAGTAAATACTTTTTCTCACTAATTTCAACTTTTAAATTTTTCTTTCTTCTCTCTCACTTTTTCTATTTATTTATTTTTAAATAGATTAAAAGTTTTTTGTTTTTTTTTTTTTTTTAGTGGTACTGGGGTTCCTGGAAACCCTTCTACCTCTGGGCTACACTCCCAGACCTTTTTTTAAATTTGGAAACAGGGTCTCTTAAGCCAGCGCAGCTGGCTTTGAACCTGCGTGATCCTCCTGTCTCCGCCTCCCAAGCGCTGGGATTGCAAGCATATGCCACCACGGCCGGCATGGTTTTAACTTTTATTATGAGCATTTTCAAATATAAAAGTAAAGAGAATATGCCAGACCCAGACATGATGGTGCATGCCTGTAATCCCAGTATTGAGGAGGATGAGACAGGAGGATTACGAGTTCAAGACCAGCCTCAGCAATTTAGTGAGACTCTCAGCAACTTAGTGAAACTCTGTTTCAAAGGAAAACAAACAAAAAGGGCTGGGGTGTGGCCCAGAAGTAGAATGGCCCTAGGTTCAACCCCCAGTGCCACCAAAAAGAAACAAATACATAAATGAATAAGAAAAGAGAATAGTATAATTAACTCCCATATACACCTAGCCGAACAATTACCAACATTTTACTGTATGTCTTCCCATAAGTTTTGCCAAATTATTTTAATTTAAATCAGAATCATGACATTTTATTCTTAAATACTGAGAAAATAGATTTTCATGTTCAACCACAATATCATTTTGTACTAGAAATTAACACATTTCTTTCTATAACCTATACTTGTTTGAATTCTATTTCCTCAATGTTCCCAAAATGTCAATTTAGAGTTGTTTGGTTTATAAACCAGATGTGGTGTCGCACACTTGTACTCCTATTACTTGGAAGGCTGAGACAGGATTGCAGGTTCATAGCCAGCCTCAGCTACTTAGTGAGGCCCTCTGCAACTTAGTGAGACCCTGTTTCAAAATAAAGAATAAGAAATAGGACAGGGAATGTAGCTCAGAGGTAGAATGTGCTGGCTTCAATCTCTAGTACTGAAAAATAAAATAAAATTAAGTTGGTTTATTCAAGCCAGGTGTGGTGGTGCATGTTTATAATACCAGTACCTGGGAGGCTGAGACAGGGATCTCAGGTATAAGAACAACTTAAGCAAGTAGTGAGACTCTCATCAACCTAGTGAGACCCTGTTTCAAAATTAAAAAATAAAATAGAGCTGAAGGTGAAGGCCAGAGGTAAAATGCCTCTGAGTTCAATCTCAGTACCAAATAATAAAGCTGGTTTATTCAAATCAAGCCCATGTACTGTTTGTTTACACTCTTTACTGGTCACACATCACTTGCAGTGTTGGACCAATGCTGTGTACCCTGTCTCAGGGATGCAGTCCGGTGAGGATTAGGGCCTACCCAGGTGGAGAACCACAAGAGAGTCACACACTCAGAATTGTGACTGCTTTGGGGATAAACTGAGACAACCCAACTCTGTCCTCCCAAGCCCTTCCAAGATTGGAGTTGGGCCTGGCCCTCCCTTCCTCTCCCCCATTTGCCAGGCTCTGGCTACAGGGACCTTCTGCATCTGCTCAGCTCTGCCGATGGCATTCACACTTCAGGGCAATCTACTTGCTTATTGTCAGCCCACCACGCAGTCCCATCTCTACCTCCAAAGCCCATAGCATTTGCCTGAGGAATTCCTGCTCAGCCCTCATGGCTCAGCACAATTCTGCTCCTCAGAGAAGCCCTCCTTGGCCTCTGTCTCCATGCACAGACGACCGGGATATCTTAAAGTCTCTCTCTGCGTCCATGTGTTTCCTCTAGAGCATTTACCCAACTGCAGTGAAATCATTGTTTGTGAAATGACCCTTTCAGTGTCTTTTCCTTGCAGAGATGTAAAGAAAAGCCCTGTCCCTCTTGTGGACATGGAATCCCAGCATCTAGCAGAGGGCCTTACAGACTCAGAGGGTGAAGGGTGATGGGTGATGTGGGAATGGATGGAAGCAGACAGGGAGCCACCGGGTCTGGGGAGCTTGGAGCACTGACTGCCTGGCCCAGCTGGATACTCTAAGGCCTTCAGGACTCCGTACGGGCAGATCTGGAGAACAGTCAGGGTAGACAGCTTCTGAGTGGCAGAAAGTTATAAAGGAAGTTGAAGAATTATTCGTGAGATCGGCTTGGGCAACGGGTATCTCTACTTTCTTTATACTGAGATATTTCTCATCTCTGTTTATCCTTGATAATGACTAATCCCAAGGGAATATAAAAGCCCTTGAGATTTATGGCTTCCCCCATGTATTCTTTTGAGATGCATCTCAGAAGCTAGAGAAAACCCTGAGTTCCACACCTTTCCTTGAAACTTCTATACTCAATACTTTTACAAAGTGATGTTAATCTTCTGTAGAATTTCACTAAGTAACTTCCCACCGAGATCCCAGCGGTTCCTTCCATAATGTTGTGAGTCAATGTGTTGAAGCCACTTAAGCACAGCACTTTCCCCAGGATGGTGGAGCTCACAGACACGATTCACACGCACGGGCGCCATTTAGACCTTAACTATAAATTACCGCATAGAGGTTAATAGAACTGAGCCAAGCTTCAGAAAAGGCGTTAGGCACCAAATTTCCTCCTACAATTGTGGATAATGATAGAAGGTATCATTGGAAAGAACAAGAGATGTGGCAGGGATGCAAGAACAGAGTTCTTTGACTATCTCTGGAATCCCTATCGATGGACCAGCAGGGCACAGATGCCACCTCTTAGGGCTTTCTTTTATCCCAACAACAGAACATTCATCTTTTGGTAGTTTGTTTCTGATTTGCCTCTGGGCCCTTGGCTAGTAAAATGGCCCGCTTCAATTGCCTGCTGAATTGGAGCCAAGATTTTCCTTTGGTATAAATAAAGTCTACCCCCGAAAGAATGATTGCGAATAACGTTAGTCAGAGAAGCCCTCCACGCCCTAAATTTTGTAAATGTTCAGTAACATCGTTAGGTGAAAAGAAGCACACCTACCCTTTTTTTGTTTTGTTTTGTTTTGTTTTTGTGGTACTGGGGATTGAACCCAAGAGCATTCTGTCTCCAAGCTACCCCCCCAAGCCCTATTTTATTATTTTACTTTGAAACAAGGTCTCATTAAGTTGCCAGGGCCTTGTTGCTGAGGCTGGCCTTGAATCTGCCATCTTCTTGTCTTAACCTCCCAAGTACTGGGATTATAGGTGTGGCAGGTTGTGTCAACTCCAAATCTCTAGACACAGTTCTCTCTCTGAGGGGGCTAGTATGTCACACTGTGGAGGACGAGTTCTTGGATGTGGGCACCATGCTCAACCACATCTGCCTTATATAATGGTCGTGCATGGCCAGAGTGGTTTTATTTAGCAGCCCCATGTGTTCCAGGTGAATTCCCTATCTGGTTTTGTATAACTGATATGAACCTAAAACATTTCTAATTTTTATGTATCATTGTCCTGGCTCTGGTTAGCTGAGATTTAATAAACAGACCCATGCTCCCTTTCTTATTTTATAAGGTTAACACATCATTTCTCAGCTTTTGTCTTTCTATATTTGTCCTATAAGCTATGAAAATAGAGATCCCAGGTCCTCTAAACCATCACCTGTAATAGCTTCAGTCAACATCGCTCTCTCTCCATTTGCTAATTTGCTTTCTGATAATACTCAGTTCAGAATTTTATAAATGGTATATTAGTTTGCTATCGCTGCTATAACAAAGTGCCACAAACTTTGTAGCTTAAAACAACACAAATTCATCACCTCAGAGTTTTGTAGGATAGAAGTCCAATAGAGCTAACGTCCAGATGTTGGCAGATTTTCATTCTTTCTGAAAGCTCTGTGAATCTATTCTGTTGTTTCTCCCAGCTTCAGGGACAGCCTGCATTCATGCCCCTCTCCCTCCTCTGCAGAGCCGCAATACAACATCTCTCTCATCTTGCTTCCATTATTGTATTTTATAACTCTCTTCTTCTGCCTCCCTCTTGCACTTTTAAGGACCCTTGTGATTACACTGGGCCCACTGGGTAATTCAAGATAATCTCTATATTAAGGTCAATGAGTTGCTGAGGCTAGCTCCCAACCTGAGAGCTCCCTGTCTCAGCCTCCCAAGTACTGGGACTATGGCCATGTGCCATCATGCCTGGCAAGGTCAATGAATTAGTAATTTTTTGTTGAGTGTGTGTGTGTGGTACTGGTGATTGAACCCAGGAACATTCTACTTTCAAGCTACACCCCCAGATCACTTGCTCTCTCTCTCTCTCTCTCTCTCTCTCCCCTTAAATAGGGTCTCACTAAGTTGTTGAGGACCTTGCTAAGTTTCTGAGGCTATGCTTGAACCAATCCTCCTGTATCAGCCTCCCAAGTACTGGGATTACAGGTGTGTATCACCATACTTGGCTGAATTAGTATTTAGTTAACACTTTCCTTCCTCTTTGCCATGTAACTTAACATAATCACAGGTCCTGAAATTAGGATATGGACATTTTGGAAGACATTTGGAAGACTATTATTCTCTCCCCCATACACACACACACACACACACACACACACACACACACACACACACACTTTTTAAAAATAAGGTTTATTTTATTTTAATGTATGGAAATTTTGATTCAACTAAACTGTAAGATACCTCCTCCCCCCCTTACTGGAGATTGAACCCAGAGGCATTCAATCTCAGTCTTTTTTTATTTTTTATTTTGAAATAGGGTCTCACTATGTTACCATGCACTGGCCTTGAATCCTTGATCCTCCTGTTTCAGCCTCCCAAGTACTGGGATTACAGGTGTGCACCACTGCACCAATTAAATTGCTAGTTTCTTAAGGGCAAGTCTGTGATAAAATGTCGCTTTCCCCATAACATCTCAAAAAAAAAAAAAATGCCAGACTTAATAAGATGTTGGTAAATATCTGCTAGTAGCTTCTGATTACTTTGATTGTCTAATCATCCTTCTATCTTATTATGTTTTCTCCCTGGAAGCTTGTATATGGAATACTCAGGTACTGATATACTGTATTTTATAAGTGTGTGTTGGGCAGTGCTTATTGGAAGGAATTATTGGGAACATCACCTAGAATGGTTAGTACTTAACCTCTTCACAACTCTGTTTTGGTCTATAATGGATTAAAAAAAGAAATTAGAAACTGTGAATATACATAATGAGAAGAGGATGGGAGAAATAAAGAACAAGGACAGAAGTATCTTTGTGATACTTTGTTCTCTACCAGTTCCTAGGGACAGATAGTTTCTTTCATGTGACCTGGGAAATCGGACTGTAGACTAAGCCAGATGCCAACAGCCTTTCCTTCCTGGAAAGACCCAGAACCTCCCTCAGTAGAAAATAAACACAAGATTTCTAGCATATTCTAGAGAACCCTGCCACTGTTTTGAAATTGACCAAGAATGCCACATTCTTATAAGACAAAAAACTTTCCTCCAACAAAGGACGAAAGAGAGCATTTTACTCTTGGTGATCTGCCCTCTCCTCCTCTCCTCCTCTCCTCCTCTCCTCCTCTCCTCCTCTCCTCCTCTCCTCCTCTCCTCCTCTCTCTCTCTCTCTCTCTCTCTCTCTCTCTCTCTCTCTCTCTCTCTCTCTCCCTGTCTCTTTCTTAACAACAGAGGCTGCACCACTAGCCCCACAGTTGATTAACTCATTCGCTAATAGTTAACTATTTGTTAGGCACTGTGTTGACCCAGAAGTTAGAAAACATTAATAAACATAGAGGGTTAGGAGATGCCAAGTATTATTATAAGTGACTGCATCATACTAACTTGTCCTCATAACAACTTCTCATGGAAGGGACTATTATTACACCTACTTTCTAGGTGGGAAAACTGAGGTTTGGGGAAATGAACTATTTGGCCAAGTGATAGAGCCAGGATTCTGTCCTGGGCCGTCTAGCGTAGAGTCACAGCTCTTGCCCACTTTGTCATGGTGATCGGCTTTAGCTAGACCCTGCCTACAACGATCTTAGAGATTAATGGGAAAGACAAGAAAAAGCAAAAACCACAGACATGCCAGGTGTGGTGACTCATACTTATCATGTTAGATACCTTGAGGCTGAGGTGGGAGGGTCACACGATCTCACAGTTGAGACCAGCCTGGGCAACATAGCAAGCCCTTGTCTTAAAAATAATAATAATAAAATAAAATAAGAAATATATTCTTTTGGTGCTGGGGATTGAATGGGGGCATTCTACCTCAGAGCTATACTCCAACCCTGTTTTATTTATTTATTGTTTATTTATTTTGGTACTGGAGATTGAGCCCAAGGGTGGGTGTTCTACCTCTGAGCTAGAACCCCTGTTCAGTTTGTTTGTTTGTTTGTTTGTTTGTTTGTTTGTTTTGGTACGGAGGGTTGAACCTAGGAACATTCTACCTCTGAGCTATACCCCCGGCCCAAATTTTTTTTTTTTTTTTTTTTTTTTAGTGGTACTCGGGTTTATGGAAACCCTTTTACTTCCAGGCTACACTCTCAAACCTATTTTACATTTTTATTTGGAAACAGGGTCTCTTAAGTCAGTGAGGCTGGCTTTGAACCTGCGTGATCCTCCTGTTTCTGCCTTGCAAGTGCAGGGACTGATTTTTTATTCTTTATTTTGAAAGAGGGTCTCACTAAGTTGCAGAGGGCCTCATAAGTTGCTGATGTTGGCTGTGAACCTGTGATCCTCCTGTCTTGGCCTCCCAAGTACTTGAATTACACACTTGGGCCACCATACCCAGCTCTCGTTTTTCTTTTAAAACAAGGTCTAAGTGGCTGAGGGTCTTGCTACATTGCTGAGGCTGCCCTCAAATCTGGGATCATATTGTCCTGGCCTACCAAGTACTGAGATTATAGGTGTGCACCACTATACTCAGCTTATTTTTTTACTTTGCAATGAGGTTCTGCTAAGTCTCTAAAGATCTTGGTACATTGCTGATTCTGGCCAAGAACCTGCAATCTTCTTGTTTCAGCCTCCCAAGTACTGAGATTACAGGCATATACAACCATGACTGGAAAAACTAATTAAGATTAAAAAAACCATAGCTGTAAATCAAATTTCTATTTGTTTTGCATACTGCTATATCCCCAACTCCTAAAACAGTGCCTGGTATAAGTAGGGACTGAATAAATGTTTGTGGGATGTTGTTAATCTATTTCATGATAAATACTATTAAGCAAACTAATTGGACAAGATGGTAGATCCTCATGGGAACCTACTTAATTAATATGAAGTAATAAGAAAGGGCCTCTCTCACAGGTATCATGTAAGCTAAGACCTCAAGAGTATAAACAAGGGGCCCAAGAGAAGAGTTTTCTGGTAGGGGCGCCAGTGGTCCAAGGCCCTAAGGGGAGACACCAGGATCGGAGGGATTTCCTGCATGGGGACAGGTGTGCACAGCAGCTGTGGGGCCGTGTGAGGTGAAGGTGGGGCAGGAGCTGGTTCTACAGGCCTCAGGTCACCAGGATCCTCTCCTGCAGGACTGCGTGCCAGGGAGGGACTTGAAGGAGGGCAGTTGGGCCTGGTCCTCCAGGAGTTTTCAATACTGTTAGGAGCAGAAGGGAAGCAGGGAGGAAGAAAAGGAGGATGGGGGAGGGGAAGGGGAAAGAAAGAAGGTGGAGGAGAAAGATATTTATTTATTTGGCACTGGAGACTGAATCCAGAGCCATTCTACCTCCAAGCTACACCCCCAGCCATTTTTGTTTTTTATTGTGAAACAGGATCACAATAAAAAACAGTTCACAAGTCGCTAACAATCTTGCTAAATTGCTGAGGCTGACTTGAACATGCGGTCCCCTCCCTCCCTTCCTCCCTTCCTTCCTTCCTTCCTTCCTTCCTTCTTCTTTTCTTTCCTTCTTTCTTTCTTTTCTTTTTTGCAATACTGGGGATGGAACTCAGGGTCATTCTAACACCGAGCTACAACCCCAGCCCTATTTTTTATTCTTTATTTTGAAACAGGGTCTCACTGAGCTGTAAAGAGCCTCACTAAGTAGCTGAGAATGGCCGCGATCCGTGATCCTCCCGTCTCAGCCTCTCAAATGTTGGGATTACAAGTGTGCACCACAGTGCCTAGCTGAGCCATCATATTTTTTGGTGAAAATCTTCATTTTTGGTATGTATGTATGTATGTATGTATGTATGTATGTATGTATGTGTTTATTATTTATTTATTTATTTATTTATTTATTTATTGGTACTAGGGATGAAACCCAGAGGCATTCTACCTCCGAGACACACACCCAGACCTATCTTTTATTCTTTATTTTGAAACAAGGTCACACTGAGTTGCAAAGGGCCTCATTAAGTAGTGGATGAGGCTGCCCTTGAACTGCGATCCTCCTGTCTCAGCCTCCCAAATGCTGGGATTACAAGGATGCACCACCATGCTGGGCAATTTGTGGTTTTTCATGTTTCTTTTTTTGTGTGTTTTGGAGACTTAGAAGTTATTCTCATATCCTCTTCTGATATTTAGAAGACTGACTCCAATCAGGAACTGGCCTTTGATCCACTGATTGAGCTCTAATCTACGGTAATTTTAACTATATCCCTGGATAGCTCTGAGGCCCTGAACCTAATAGTTCACATTTGTAGTACTTTTCACAAGGTCTGAGTTTGTTGGTAGCTTGGTTTATCTTCTGGCCTTGATTTTAAAGCTCTGACTTACAGTGGAACATCACCCTGGAGGACTGCACACAATTCCTGACACTGTGTCTTGCTTATGAAGCTGAATTTAGGAAATATTGCAACAGGCTCAATTGCAGCTAGAGAAATATAGAAAGCTGAGATGAAGTTTAAAAAGTATAATTTTCTTTCTGATTTTAAAAGATAGCTTTACTAAAATCTCATTTACATGCCATGTAATTCACCCATTTAAAGTAAACAGTGTAAACTGGGAATGGTAGCACATACCTGTAATCCCAGTAGTTGGGAGATGAAAAAGGAGGGTCACAGGTTTGAGACCAGCCTCAGAAACTTAGTGGATGCTGTTCCAAAATAAGAAGGGCTGAGAGTGTTTCTCAGAGGTAGAATGCCACTAGGTTGAGTCCCCAGTATCAATCAGTCAATCAATATAGCTTTACTAAAATATAATTCACCTACCAAATAATTCACCCACTTCCATTTAATTCACTCACTTAAAATATACAATGCAATGGATACTCAGGATGGATATTCAGAGTTGTGTAATCATAACCACAATTAATTTTAGAACATTTCATCACCCCTGAAGGAGCCCTAGCAATCTCATGTCCCCTTCTCTTCCCTCTCAGTCCTAGGCAACCAGGCAATTGAATTTGTTTCTGTGGATTTCTCTGTCCTAAACAGGTACAAGTGGAATCCTACATATGTGATCTTCCATGGCTGGCTTATTTCACTTAGCATAACGTTCTTAAGGTCTCATATAGCATAAATCAGTACTTAATTTCATTTGTTGCTTAATAAAATGTTATTGTATGAATACTACATTTTGCTTTATTCAGTTATCTGATGATGGGCATTTGGATTATTTCTACCATTTGGCTATGTGAATAATGTGGCTGTAAACATTCGCCTACAAGCTTCTGTATGGAAATCAATTTTCATTGATTTGGGATGTGTACCTATGAATAGAATCGCCATGTCATGTGATAACCCCATGTTTAATATTTTGAAGAAATTCAAAGTTATTTTCCAGAGAGGTTATACCATTTCACATTTCCAACAATGTATGAAGTTTCCAATTTACCTTTGTTACATTTGTTATTTTGTCTTTTTAAATTATGATCATTCCAGGGATAAAATGGTAACTCATTGTAACATTAATTTGCATTTATAATTTTTTTGTAATACTGGGGGTGGAACCCAGGGGCTTTCTACCTTCAGGCTATACTCCCAGACCTATTTTATACTTTATTTGGAAACAGGGTCTCACTAAGTTGCTGAGAGCCTCACTAAGTAGTTGAGGCTGGCTTTGAACCTGTGCGATCCTCCTGTCTCAGCGGGGATTACAAATGTGCGCCACCACGTCCAGCTTTTTTTCTTTTTAAAGTGCTCAAATCTCAGAAATCATTCTCAAAAATGGCTTTCTGAACCTGGGATTGGTGGTGCATGCCTGTAATTCCGGTGTTTGAGAGATTGAAATAGGAGAATCACAAGTTCGAGGACAGCCTCAGCAACCTAGCGAGACCTCGTTTCAAAACAAAAAATAAAATAAGGCTGGGAGTATAGTTCAGAAATATAAAAAGAGGGTCACAGATCTGAGGCCAGCCTCAGAAACTTAGTGGACCCTGTTCCAAAATAAGAAGGGCTTCAATCCCCAGCACCAAAAATTAAAATGAAGTGTGTGTGTGTGTGGGGGGGGGATTTTGTGCCAGGTGTGATGGTCCCAGCGACCAGCTGCTTAAGAACTGAGACAGTAGGCTCACTTGAGCCCAGGAGTTCTAGGCCAGCCTAAGCAACATAGTGAGAATCTTATAGGAAAGAAAAAAAGGAAAGGAAGGAAGAGATGGAAAGAAAAAGAAAAAGAAAGTTTCTCCACGAAATCCCGTGGCAGGAGCAGTGTAGTTTGAAGGAAGTGGTATCGTGACACAGTTGCGCCGTGCAGGCTGGCAGTGAGAGGCGTAGTGAGCCCCACACAAAGCAGTCTAGCTGCAGTTGAAGACAGCCCTTAACCGTTCTAACGTTACAGATGGTGCTGTGCTTGAGTATTGCATTAGATACAGAGGCAAATTTACAACAGATGACTATTCCTTTGTCTGTTAAATATGGTCTACAGACATCAGGGACATCTTCCGATCTAAATCTCCGATGTGAGATTTCATGGGTCTAAGTGATTTTTTTTTTTTTCAGTGTTGGGAATGAACCCAGGGCCTCACATAGACCTGTACTTTGAACCCTTATTTCTCCTAGTTTTCAAAAGAACTACGGGAAACAAGTGTAGTTGCCCAATATTATTTAGCAGCAAAGTGGTGAGGACTTATTTCCTGACCTTTATTGCTAATTGAAAGGATAACAGATTTTCAGAATGAGAAGGAATCTTGGAAGTCATGCCTCCATTATTCAGTATAAGAAGTCCCCACCTGACTAAATACTTCCAGCGACCTGAGAGTGTGCGCTGTATAAAGCAGCCTCTGTTGTCGGCAGTTCTGAGTTTGAGCCACCTCTGTATCCTTGTCTCTGCTACTTTCTGCTAATTGTTCTAAACCCTAGAGCCATGGATAAGTGGTATATATAGCCAAAAATAAGAGTATAGTATATGATAGGCACTCAATAAATGTTTATAGGAAGACTAGAGATATTAACTGAATAATTTGCAAGTATTCCTGAATCGCTTTTATAAATTTTTCGAGGCATTTTCCTCTGAGCTTTACCTCCCGCCCTGTTTTATTTTTTATTTTGAAATAGGCTCTTGCTAAGTTGCTGAGACTAGCCCTAAACCTGGTGTCCTCCTGCCCCAGCCTTCCAAATCCTGAGAGTTCAGTCACGCGCCACCATGCCCAGCTTTAGAGATTTCTCTTTTGATAGACACTTAGGTGCTTCAATTTTATGAAGAGAGTAACAGTCCTCTCTTTCAGTTTTCTCTTTTCCAAATGATTGCCACTTGTTACCACAAACCTTCTTCAAGTGACCTTCAGCATCTGGCTTAGAGTTTACTGTTGGATACACCCTAGTTTGCCAACCTCCCTCTGCAGATGAGGTTTCCAGAATTGAGTAGCTGATCAGACAGGATGGACGTGTGGAATCCGGGGGAAACACTACTCTTC
Source organism: Muscardinus avellanarius (assembly GCF_963383645.1). NCBI lineage: Eukaryota > Metazoa > Chordata > Mammalia > Rodentia > Gliridae > Muscardinus > Muscardinus avellanarius. The sequence continues at coordinate 39,665,298 of NC_137798.1, read as the reverse complement.
TCTTGAACATTACACTTTCGATTATGCAGCTCAAAACAGCAGTCGTTTTTCCTGGTGTGGCCTCTCATGGGGCTTGTAGGTAGTGCGAATCTGTGTGCACTCAGGGCATTCAACTTACTCCTTTTATTCCCAATGCCTCTGACTGTTCCTTAGCCTCATCTCCCTGTGTCCTCTCTTGAGGACAGCGTGTCCCCAGTTGGTGGCCCGCCACTTCACTCCATCTGGCAGGTCCTCGGGAACATCACCAATTTGTATCACCTTAACCAGACCCTGGATATAAGTCAGAGTGATGAAACGCAAACAGCTTTTCTTACTTCAAAAGACTTTACTTCGCAATAGATAAGAGTAAGGGAGCCCAGTGATATATGAGTTCCATAACTCATTTGTCTTTCTCCCATTTTGCAACTCAGAAGCTAATATTGGAGATTAAATAATGGACTTTGTCGACTCCGGTGTATCTACGGCTGAATGTGTAAAATCATCCTTTCTCAGCAGGTCAGACATGACTAGCTAAGCAGCTTCCAAAGTAAAAGCGGTGACATGAATAATTCTGCCTGGAAATAAGGTCAACCTTGTTCTCCCGGGATCTGCACTGTGAGCAGGGAGCACAGAGCTGCATAAACCTTGTACACCGAGTAACTTGGGAGATCTGTTCTCTGCCCTCTGCCGAAACACCCAAGAAATGAAATACAGGGCTGGAGATAAAAAAGAAGAATATGGGTTTTTGTGGAAAGATCATAATATCCGAAGTAAAGGATGGTTCTCGTGTAAAACTACTCTTGTAAAAACTAGGAATTATGTATAAAATCAGGATATATAAAAATATTGACGTTAGAGTGAATTTTTTACTGATGCTTGAATGTGTTAAATTTTTTGCTTTCCTTGTCTATGTTTTATATGATGAATATATATTAATGGCAGTATGAAAAATAAATTAGTAGATTATATTTCTGATGCTTTTATTGAATTGAAAGGCACAGGGTTTTTTTTTTCTATCATGTGATAAATTATAAGGTTGAAAACTAAACTTGGAACCAGGTGCAGTGACACCTGCCTGAGATCCCAGTATTTGGAAGGCTGAGACAGGAAAACCATAGGCTGGACAGTATGGTGCTTATCAAGATACTGTTTCAAAATAAAAAATAAAAGGGCTGAGGGTATATCTCAGAGGTAGAATGCCATTGGGTTCAATACCTAGTACCACACTGAAGAAAAAAGAAAAAAAAAGAGCGAAGTAAATTTGGGTGGGAAATTGAACGATATTTCTTCAAGGTTTGTTCTAGTCCCTAAGGCTTATGGTGTTATTATCTAATTCAGTTGGCAATGCTAGGCGTGGTGGCACATGTCTGTAATCCCAGGCCAAGCCAGGAGGACTGCAGGTTCGAAGCCAGCCTCAGCAACCTCATGAGGCTTGCATCAATTTAGTGAGACTTTGTTTCCAAATAAAAAATGAAATAGGCTGGAGTGTAACTCAGAAGTAGAATGCCCCTGGATTCTAACCCCCAAAAAAGAAGTAGGCAAAATTGATGGCAAATCATAACTGCATAAACCATATTCTTCAGGATTCTTGAATTTGTGGAACCATTCAGCTGAGTACAGTAGTGCATGCCTGTTATCTTAATACTTGGAAGGCTGAAACAGGAGGATTGCGAGTTCAAAGCCAACCTCAGCAACTTAATGAGATCCTGTTTCAAAATAAAAAATAACCCAGGTGTGGTGGTACACACTTGTAGTCCCTGTACTTGGGAGGCTGAGACAGGAGGATTGCAGATTTGAGGACAGCCTCAGCAAGTAGTAAGACTCTTATTAACCTTGCAAGACCCTGTTTCCAAATAAGAAATAAAATTGGGATGGGGGTATAACTCGAAGGTAGAATGCCTCTTTATATAAAATATAAAAGACTGGATGTAGCTCAGAAATACAATGCCAGTTTCAATCCCCAATACCACACACACATACACCCCCCCACACACACAAAATTGTGTGTTCTGAATAAACTTCAATCATGAAAATAATCAAAATATGGTAATCATGGAAATAATCAAAATATGGTAATAATGTAATTGTGACCAAGATAGCTTCTTTATTCATTAATACACCACACAAACTTCATAGAACTTATGATACTTTAGTGCAGGAGTGGGGGGATGGGGGGAGAGAGAGAGAGAGAGAGAGAGAGAGAGAGAGAGAGAGAGAGAGAGAGAGAGATATTAGTACAACCTGGAAAGGCAGGTTGAGCAGTTTATTTACCTCAGTGTTGGAGGTGATATCTGGTGTGGATCAGTTGGGAGTCTGGTCTGGGTCTTCAAGCTGAGTTTAACCAGGGAGATATGGTCACACTGTGAGGATCCCAGGTTTTGGTCATAACCAGCTATGGTTGTCAAAGGCCTCTGGCCAAATCAGCGTTGACCTCATTTTGGATGGTCAGGATAGCCATGCTTGGTGGCTGCGAGTTTGGTTTTTGGTGCTGATAATTATGTCCTCAGGTTTCCATGGGCTCCGGTTGGCTGCCAAGTCATCTCTTGGTCATAGCCGGGCAGCCGGCAATGGGCCCCAGAATTCCTTATTGTGCCGGGATTTGAGCCCTGTGCTCAGTGCCTGCGTGTTGCCCGGGTACCCTGGTGTGCCACCAGAGTTACACCTGCACACTGCACATCTTGCTTGAGTGTGGTCAGCCATGCCCGGGTGTGTTTTAGGAGCTAAGCCTCTCTTTGGCGTTAGTGGAGCCCTCCTTATAAAAAATACTTTTATTAGAGCAATGTAATTATATATCATAGTGAGATACAAAGTGATACAGACAGACACACACGCATCACTTGGTCCATCTCCTCCTTCCCCATACCGGTTGGTGAGACTGATAATGGGTCCTTGTATGGACACAGCCTTACCTGAACTGTTCTCTTTCATAATCCTTGTTTTTTCCCTTTCTCTCTTCTTCCCTCCCCGAGTCCCCTTTCCACTATTTATTTTACTGTTTCTTCTCCTCATCTGACTGAAGCTCCTTTTGCTTCCTATTTTTGTTCTGTTTTTCCACATATGAAGGAAATCATATGACCCTTGGCTTCCTGAGACTGGCTGGTCTCACTTAGCAGAAGATTCTCTAGTTTCATCTGTTTTCCTGCAAATGATATGGTTTTGTTCTTAAAGGCTGAGTAAAATTCCATTGTGTGTATAGACCACATTTTCGTTATCCGTTCATCTGTTGACAGACACCTAGGTTGGTTCCCTCATTTGGCTCTTGTGAATTGTGCTGCCATAAAGCATGGGTGTGCGTATATCACCATAGTATTACAACTTCAGTTCCTTGGAAAGATAGTGAGGAGTGGTACAGCCATTCCTAGTCTTTTGAGGGACCAGTGAGGCCCCCTTGTAAGTATGTACGGATCATGTGAAACCATCAAACTAGCTCATCATCAGTTGTGTCTCTTGTATGGTGATAGTGGTTGAACATTTGTGCTTCTATTGCTCTGACATCCCCAGATGCTTCGTCACCGCCCCAACCAGCCCAGCCCAGCCCTAGGATTTCTTGGAACTTTATGCTTCATAACAGAAGGGCTGTGCCTGGAATGGCAGTGGACGTCCAGGGCACGTACCAACTTTCTGGTCCTGCCTACATGCTTCTGTTTTCTTTGTGCCATATTAACTACTTTTAATATTACCCCGAAGGCTGGGCGTGGCGGCACACGCTTGTAATCCCCGCGCTTGGGAGGCGGAGACAGGAGGATCGCGCAGGTTCAAAGCCAGCCGTGCGCACTGGCTTAGGAGACCCTGATTCTAAATAAAAATATAAAATAGGTCTGGGAGTGTAGCCTGGAGGTAGAAGGGCTTCCAGGAACCTCAGTACCACCAAAATAATAATAATAATAATAATAATAATAATAATAATAATAATAAATAATATTACCCCGAAGATACATGGTCTCTCATGGAATTCAAGGGCATAGATTTAGCTAGGCCGCAGGAAGGGGCAGGCTCTTTGGAAGCTGTCTGGCTCTCTCCATTTCTCATCTCTCTGTATCTGCTCCCATCTTCTCTATGGCCGTCTCTGCCCCCAAGTTCACATGACAGAAACATGATCTTCAATAGCTCTTGGAATTTTCACTTGGCAGGTCCTGCCACTTGGAGAGAGACTGAACTCCCTTTCTCCATTGCTTTCTCCTTTCCATTTCAAATGTCTAGGAAAGGAACTGAATGGCCAGTCTTCAGCCCTGGGCACAGTGGGAGGAGGCGATCGGAGTGCTCAGCCGTGGTTTTTCCTATCCTAACCTCAGAGATGGAGGATATGGATAGTCCCAGATAAAGTGAGGGGGAATTTTCTAGAAATTAAGAAGTGGAAGCTGGGCACGGTGGCACATACCTGTAACCCCGGTGCTTGGGAGGCTGAGACAAGAAGATTGCAGGTTTCCAAACAGCCTCAGCAACTTAGCAAATTATTTTATTCTGTTTCAAAATAAAAGGGGCTGGGATGTAGCTCAGAGTTAAAATGCCCAGTTCTATTAAAAAAACAAAAAAAGTGAGGCACATAACCCAGGTACATCCTTGCCTAGTACATAGTTATTTTTCAACTGTCCCTCAATTGAGTCTTCTTTATCCAATAATCTCAACTTTCCATAAAAAATTATACCCAAGTTTATAATTTTACACATATGGAAGTACCCAACTCAAAAGTTTTTTCGCTCTTATTTTACACTCAATTTAACAAACTTGCTTATTATTTTTTGTGTTTAAAATAAATCAGAAAGTGAAATGAAGAAGGGGCAATTAGAAAATAGTCAGGGAGCCAGGCATGGTGGCACATGCTTGTTATCCCAGCATTCGGGAGGCTGAGACAGGAGGATTGCAGGTTCAAGGCCAGCCTCAGCTACTTAGTGAGGCCCTCTGCAACTCAGTGAGATGCTATTTCAAACATAAAGAATGAAAAAAAATAGGGCTGGGGGTATAGCTCGGAGGTAGAATGCCCCTAGGTTCCATCCCCAGTACGGCAAAAAAAGAAAAGAAAAGAAAAGAAAAAGTGAGAAAGAAAGAAAGAAAGAAAGAAAGAAAGAAAGAAGAAAGGAAGAAAAGGAAAGAAAGAAAAGAGGAAAGAAAGTAGTTAGGCTTCTTAAGCCAGGAGGGTGGCACATACCTGTAATCCCAGGATTTGGAAGGCTGAGACAGAAGGATTGCAGGTTCAAGGCCAGCCTCAGCAACATAAACAAGACTTTAAGTAACCTAGTGAGATCCTGTTTCAAAACAAAAAATAAAAAGGGCTAGGGGTGTAGGCGTGTAGTTCAGAAGTAGAATGTCCTTGTGTTCATTTCCCAGTACTATAAATAAATAATAAAATATTTAATTAAGAGCTGGAGGTGTCACCCTGAGATAGAATGCTACTGGGTTCAATCCGCAGTACCAGAAAAAGGAAAAGGAAAAAGAAAGTATTAGGTTCGTTGGATGTCATGTGAGTGTGTGAGCGCATCTCCAGTCATGCACCACCCACTCCTGTCCCAAACATTTCTGCCCTATGCGGGGAAGGAATCAAATTGCCCAACCATGGCTTTTCTCATTACAACCACATAGACAGAAGGGCGGGGAATTACACACACACACACACACACACACACACACACACACACACACACACTTATACTCACACACTCACACAAATATTCAGGATAATAATTTAGAAATACAAAAGACAAAATCATATCTGGGCCATTTTTCCACAAAAATAATTTGATATTTATTTATTTGTTTATTTAAATTTTTGTGGCACTAACGATGGAAGCCAGGAGCATTCTACCTTTGAGCAACACCTCCAGTCCTTTGTTTTACTCTTTGTTTTTTGAAGCAGGGTCTCATTAAGTTGTGGAGGGCCTCACTAAGTAGCTGACTCTGGCCACGAAACTGCGATCCTCCTGTCTCAGCCTCTCAAGTACTGGGATTATAAGTGTGTACCACCACGCCCAGCTAATTCAATATTTATTTGTTTGTTTGTTTGTTTGTTTATTATTTGGGGGGAGGCACTGACGATGATACCCAGGGGCATTCTACCTCCAAGCTATACTCCTAGCCCTATTTCCCTATTTTTATTCTTTATTTTGAAACAGCATCTCACTAAGTTGCAGAAAGCCCCTTAAATAGCTGAAGCTGACTGCAAACCTGCAATCCTCCTGTCTCAGCCTCCCAAGTACTGGCATTACGATCATGAGCACCATGCCCAGCTTAATTTAATATTGAAATAACCTAAAAAGCCATTACTGCAAAAAGGTTAGTATATAATTATATATTCACTTAATAACTAGAACCTTCCATTTCAAGAAGGTATGTTTAATATGCGCTGCTTAAAAAGGCAGAAAAATTTTAATGCATTAATTAGAAAAGAGTAATCCTAAATGTAGGAGAAGGGGTACTTGATAGCTAAAGACACGGGCTTCAGTTAGCCAGGAAATAATCGTTCATCTTAGGGCTTCAGCAATTCCTACCACACAAAATGAGACTAATAATTATACCCAACTGCTAGGGTAGAAAAGCTAATTAATGTGAAAAGCCTTCAAGGATTCAAGACGTTGAGTAGAAGTTACATAACAATCTATTTTGGTTTTTGTAACAACCATTGTGCTAGTAACAAATTTACTTTCAATGAAAGAAACATGAGGTTCAAGTGGATTATTCCACTTTTGGTCTTCAGCAGTCCATTTTATTTATGTATTCATGTATTTATTTATTTATTTACTTTTATTCATTTTTGGTACTAGGAATGGAACCCAGGGGCATTCTACCTCCTAGCTTCACTGTCATCCTATTTCATTTTGGTTTTGAAACAAGGTTTTTCTAGGTTGATGAGAATCTCACTGCTTGCCGAGGCTGTCCTCGAACCTGTGATCTCCTCCTGTCTCAGATTCCCAAGTACTGGGATTACAGGTGTGCGCCACCACACCCGGTTATGAGTCCATTTTAAAAGTACCATTTACTTAGGTCAGATCGCTTTATTTACCTCTTGTCTATACTTTCTATTAATTATTTCATATTTTTCAACTTAAGATTATGTATCTTTTTTCTTTAATATTGTTGTTTGTCCTACTAGGGATTGAACCCGGAGGTGAGCTACGGCCCCAGCCCTATTTATTTATTTAGTACTGGGTGGGGGGGATTGAACCCAGGGGCATTCTATTTCTGAGCTACACTTCTAGCCCTATCTTATTTTTATTTTGAAACAGGATCTCAGTTCATGAGAATCTCACTTCCTGCTGAGGCTGTCCTTGAATCTGCAACCTTCCTGTCTCTGTCTCCCAAGTATCAGGATTATGGATGTGTGCCACCATGCCCGGCTGTTTTTTATTTTGAGACAGGGTCTAAGTTGCTCAGGCTGGGCTCATTTATGTGATCCTCCTCTCTCAGCTTCCCAAGTACTGGAGTCATAGGTGTGAGCCACCGTACCCAGGTTGAGGTTATGTATCTCTTATGAAGTTAGATCGATGCCTTTATTTCATAAAATACAGGTGTTTATGTTTTTTCACTTCTATTACGATTATAAAACATCATAATGATGATGCCTTACAAAATTCAAACTATAGAGAAAATACTATTAGCCCCATTTCCTATACAACTGTTATAATTGTCCATACAAATGTACACTTTTATACAGTTGCAAGGTGGTTATGTTCAATTCTGTCCTCTTCTTATTCCACATCATTTGTTACTCTTGTTAATCAAAATTATTATCTCTAAAATGTTATATCACCTTCTGAGTAAATGTACTAAAGAAATGGAATAATTCCCCTATTTGGGGGTATTTAAATCTCTCTCTCCTTATTATCAAAGTGCACCCTCTTCTCAGATTGTGTAGTTCTGGATACTCCATAAAATTCTAAGTGTTCACTTCACCCACAGCCTGCCTCTGAGAAAAGCAGCCCCAGAAAAAGTCTTTCTTTATAAAGCTTTTGTTTTTGTAGCTTTTTCCATGCTGTGACCAAAGTACCTGACAAGCACAACTTAGAGGAAGAAAAATTCATTTTGGCTCATGGTTTCAGCGGTTCAGTCCATGCTTAGCTGACTCTAAGGCAGAAACATCATGGCAGCAGAACAGAGGAAAGCTGAGCTCTTGACAGACAGGAAGCAGAGAGAGGAGACAGAAAGTGGCAGGGCAGCTACAGTCCTCAAGCCCCCAGTGACACACCTCCCCAACTTGCCTCAGCTCTGATTCCTTCAGCATCACGAACGCAGGAGCTTTTCTGGTTACATTCTATGAATCTGCCATCCCATAGCTGCTGAAGAGCCTAAACCAGAGGATCCGTGCCTGGGCTGAGAGGTAGCCATGTCCATCAGAAAGGTCCATGACGTGGCTCTGCAAGACTGCCCAATAGCAGGCCCCTTATTGGATGATATCAAGCTGATCCAATTACCTTCTCTTTCTTGGCTACTAAAAATGTGAGATTATACAGAGAAGTCAGGATGCTCTGACTTTGGGTGAGGAAAAAAGATTATCAGAAAACCAAACCCATTGGCTCACCAGTGCTACTATGATATTATTATTTTTTCAGCACTGGGAATGGAACCCAGGGGCATTCTGCCTCTGAGCTATACCCCCCAGCCCTAATTTTTATTCTTTATTTTGAAACAGGGTCTCACTGAGTCACAAAGGGCCTCACTAAGTAGCTGAGGCTGTCTGAGAACCGTAATCCTCCTGTCTCAGCCTCCCAAATGCTGGGATTACAAGTGTGCGCCACCACGGCTATCCAGTGCTACTACTATATTCTAAATAATGGTGGACATAAGTTTGATATAAAGTGTGATGTATGGCTGGCATCAGAGGGCTGGGACCCAAGTCACGGTTCAGCTACTGAGACTGTTGTCCAGGTCCACCTTCTTCCCCATAGAAGTAAGCATACATTCCTTAACATATTATTTTGTTTTTCTCTTGGGTGACTTCCTTGGGATGAATGACCCAAAATGACATAAAGGTGTATAAATATATGGATGTCTATAGGTACATGTCAGATTGTTTGGGACTAATATTTATTGAATTTTCTCTCTTTATCTTCTGCTCTTCTTAGTCTATGTTCTCTTTCTGAATTATTTTACCCATCCCCATGCCTTTAAGCCCATCATTCATAAAGTTCATATTTTATGAATGACAGAAGTAAACTAGGGTATTAATTATGTTGACATGATACTTTCTTATCAACTAAAATTTTTATTACAAAACAATTTTTTTGGATCTCAGGGATGTTCTACCTTTGGGCTACACCCCCAAACATTGTTTTGTTTGTTTGTTTATAAATGGTATCTCACTAAGTTCCTGAGGCTGACCTCAAACTGCGATTCTCCTGTCTCTGCCTACCAAGGACTGGGATTACAGATGGGCATCGCCATGCCTGGCAGTCTTCTTTATTCTTATTTTTCTATCACAGTGTCATCCCTAGATTCACCAAAGTTATTTATAAATTAACATTACTTAAAATATTTCTCTACTAATGTGTCTAAGATTTTCTTCTAAGTCTTTGAAACCCACTCAGGTTGGTGCTTTTTTCATCTACCCAGAACATATTAACCAAAGTTTTCAGACATCAATAACCCACGTACTTTGCTTGAATAGTCCTTAAGTGTTTTGTTGACTGAAATTTCCAGAGGTCACATTTATCCAGTCCAGCCACTTTGACATGTGCAGGCAATGAGTCTGTTGCTTGGCAACAGTGATTGTAAGATATTATCAATTGTGAAGACACATCATAATTTCAGGTATGTTCAAATGCAGTATATAAACTGGGCATGCTGGCACATAACTATAAATCTCAGCTACTGGGAGGTAGTTGAGAGCTGCCGAGGAGGCTTGAGAAGGAGGATTGCAGATTTGAGGCCTGCCGGGCAATTTAGCAAGACCCTGTCTCAAAATGATAAATAGTTGAAAGGGCCGGGAGGTAGGTCCGTGGTAGAGTGCTTTCCCAGCACATGTGAGAACCTGGGTTCAATCCAGCAGTGGTGAACAATACATGGCATGTACTAATGACTCCTAACTTCAATTCCCTCCCAGCCCATTCTATAAAACTCTCCTCCGCACCTCTACTCGAACGACACCCATATACCTTAAACTCTTATGTCTCTTTATTAGTTTTCTCTTACTGCTGTAAAAGTGTTTTCACGTGCTTAGTACTGTAAAAGAACGCAAACATATTGCTTTAGAGTTCTTTTCTTGGCCGGTGGGGAATCTGAAGATTGAACCCAAGGGTACTCAACCTCCAAGCAATACTCTCAGCTCCTCTATTTTATATTTTTAAACAGAGTCTCACTAAGTTGCTGAGACTGACCTTGAACCCGTGATCCTCCTGTCTCAGCCTCCCACAGACTGGGATTTTATATGCCACTGCACCCGGCTGGCAGTCCTGGAGGTCAGGAGTCTAACCCACGTCTCAGTGGGCTAAAATCAAGACATCAGCAGGGCTGTGTTCCCTCTGAAAGCTCGAGGGTAGAATCCACTTTCTTCCCTTCCAGCAGGCAGAGGCCGCCTGCCTCCCCTGGCTTGTGGCCCCTTCTATTTTCAAAGCCAGCAATGCCTGTTCTTCTCGTTGCCCGTCACTGTGATCCTCACTCTCTTGTCCCCCTTTCACGTATTAGGATGCTCATGATGATGTTGGGCCCTCTCAGAGAGTCCAGAATGATCTCCTCATCTCAACATTCTTACCAACATCTTCAAAGTCCCTTTCTCATGTGGGGGTGTATATTGACAGGTTCTAGGGATTCGATGTGAGCAGCTGTGGGGGACTGCTATTCTGCCTACCACAATGTCCAAAACGAAATTCACGAGAGTCCTCCTTGATCAAATCCACTCCTGTCTCAAGTCTTTTCTGTCCCAGTGACTTAAACCCCAATTCATCAAAGGCCCACCTCTGAAGCCTGGACTCCAGCTTAGACTCCTTCTTCTTCATTCCCCCACACCTGATCATTCACCCCTCTGCCATTTCCTCCTCCTAAGAGGTACAGCAGGCTATGCAGCTACACACAAGTCACAGCCCCTGGCTGAATCCTCATCTTTACCTCCTGCCTGTTTTCCTGCGGGGTCCTCCCCACCACCAGGAGTGATAGATCTCAAGATACAAAGGAAGAAAGAGACAGGAGGATCACAGGTTTGAGGCCAGCCTCAGCACTTAGTGAGATCCTGTTTCAAAATAAAAAGAAAAAAGGCTGGAATATATCTCAGAGGCAGAATGCCTCAGGGATCAATCCCCAAACCACCACCACCACCACCACCACAAAAAAAAAGTCCCCTCAGGGACTCCTAACTCTCTACTATATTAAGCTTCTGTGTGGCCTCAAGGATAATGCAATCTATTCCTATTGGGTTTATATAGTTCCCATGATTTTCCTGCCACCTGCCCTACCAGGGCTGGCTGCCTCTGACCACTTGGGGCACTGCCCCAGGGCTCAGCCCCTCCATACCTCACAGGTAATGCCTGCCTTCTCCCCTGGGCCTTTCCAAGCCTTGTTCCCTGTAGCACCTGGTTCTTCACCGCTCCCACAAGCCGCCTCTCTTCAGTCGATCCTCAGGGCTCCTGTTCCCCGCGGAGCTTATGAACATCATTAGGTCTCAGCAGTAATAGGCCTCACTCTGGACACGTTGTCTCACACGTTAGCCTGGCCTTATTTCCCTCTAAACTGCAGCTAGCCTGACAGCAACGTGTATGCTTTCTGCTTTCTTCTTACCATAAGTAGATAATAAATTCTTCTTCACTTGAATTGTCCCCGAATCAGACACTTATTTTGCATTTGGGGAAAATGTATTGGTTTAATTACTCATAGTTATTTCAAATAATTAAGATACAGGGTTTGTTTGAAAATGTTAGGATATCTATCTATATCTATCTATCTATATACATACATATATGTATATACTTATTTTAGTTTTGTGATGCTGAGGATTCAACCAGGGGCATTCTACCTTTGAGCTATACCCCCAGCTCTATTTTATTTTTTATTTTGAGACAGGGTCTCACTGAGTTGCTGAAGGCCTTGTTAAATTCCTGAGTCTGGTCAAGAACTTGCAATCCTCCTGTTTTAGCCTCCCAAGTACTGGGATTATAGACGTGTGCCACGATACCTGGCTTATTGTTTCATTTTTTAATTTTTGGTACCAGGGATTGAACCCAGGAGTGCTCTTCCACCGTGCTACATCCCTGGCCCTTTCTATTTCATTTTGAGACAGAGTCTTGCTAAGTTATCACACGTTGGCCTCAAACCTGTGATCCACCAGTCTCAGTCTTCCGAGTAGCTAGGGTTAAGGCATGTGCCACTGCCATGCCTGGCCAAGGATTTATACTGCTTAACAGATAGCTCATGATTCTGAAAACCCCAACTCAATAGGCACTAAACCCAACCATTATGGTAGCCGGTTAAGAGACCATTTGGTGAGGACATTTTTATGTGTGGAGTGCTATAGGAGACTAAAAGGTTAGGGGTGGAAGAAAATGAAAGAGAGCCTGACTCACTCCCCCACATTCCAGGGAGCTTAGTACCTTTAGAAAGGGTGATGTGGAGAATGGAGTTAAATGATCAAATCAAGATAACAGACACAAAAGGAAGGCATGTGAAAACAGTGGGAAAGTAAAAACCTGAGCACATGTGTGTGTGTGCATGTGTGCATATATGTGTATGCATGTGTGCATGTGTATGGATGTGTGCACACGTGTGTGCGTGTGTATGCATGTGGATGTGTGTGTATGTGAGAAAGAGAGAGACAGACAGACAGACAGACAGACAGACAGACAGACAGACAGACTGGGGACTCTGAAGCCCTATATTCTAGCTCTGATCTACACTCCCAAGATAAAAGTTTTAGTTTTTATTTTGAAACAAGTTCTCACAAAGTTTCTTCAAAATGGCCTTGCACCTGCAATCCTTTCTCAGCTTCCCAAGTACGGAGATTTCAGGTGTATGCCACCAAGCCTGGCTCAGATCTTTACAGTGAGAAAAAGAGACGTGATTCTTATCCGTACAGTGATTCTCAGGGCATCCCTCTTCCAGAAGCAACACACACACACACACACACACACACACACACACACACACACACACACACACACCATGTCCAAGTCATTAGCTGTTTGTGCCCTAAATGTGGAACAAGGAATTCCCCAGATGATTTTTAAATTCCAGGGCAATTACTACGTACAGTTTCAAGAGCCAGGAGGAAGAATCAATCTGCCAAGCAACTACTAGTGATGGAATTGCTTCTGCTTCAAAGGACATGCTGGATTAACTCCTAAAGTAGTTAATTACTTCTCAGATCCTGCCGTGGCGTCACGTGACCTAAAGAGAAAACCACAGTCACCCGGCCCAAGGAAGTGGGAGAGGGGAAAGGTAGCTCTTTCTCTTGTCTTTCAGGCAATCTCTAATGGCACTGGCTTCAAAGCAAAACGATAAAAAATTTTAAAAATATTAGCCAAAACAATATTAAATAACAAGGTTTTCTTTTTTTAAAGTAGATTAGCTGGTCAAGTGAAACTATGCATAGCTGTTTGATCATCACACAGGCATAAACTATACTGAAACTGCTTTCGAAGGCTCAGTAGCTAATTTTGTTGTTGTTGTTGAATTACCTTCAGGTCCAATACTGCTTTGATGAGAGATTAAATTTTCCCAGAGGAAAGTGGCAGAATATAGTCACCAAATTCTTCACTTCAGAAGTATCTAATGGGAGGTAAAAAGCACACTGATCTAAATGAGGAAACTGGGGATGGGGATGGGGATGGGGCAGGGACACACGGGTTTAGACTTTCTTTCGTCCAGGCCCAAGATAAACACCACTTCTCTTAACCCTCACAGGGCTTAGGCCTGGGCTCAGGCGCCCTCTCTGCAGGTACTTTTTGAGGCCACCACTGGTCAAGTAGGACTGAACTGAAAGGTGAAATTTACTTGCAACCAGAGGAAATATAAGTAAGCTCTCACACAAAAAGTCATCTAGGAATATATACTTATTTTCAGAGTTTGTTAATATCTGCCAAAACTGGGGGAAAGAACCCAGGAGATATTTAGTTGATTGACACAACTAATGTTTTTCATCTCAGGACACTATTAAAGTCAAAGGTACACTCATGTACCAGTAGTTGGAAGGCTGAGACAGGATCACAGGTTCAAAGCCAGCCTCTGCAATTTAGCAAGACCCTCAGGATTTTAGCAAGACCCTGTTTCTAAATAAAAATAAAAAGGGCTGGGATGTAGCTCAGAGCACCCCTCATTTCAATCTCCAGTACCAAAAAAAAAAAAAAGTCAAAGGGATCAAAGTCACTTTGTTTTGTGTTTTTATTTTTATAGATCAGAAAACTGCACACTGTGAAGCTTGGAACCCAGGCTTCCTCCTCCTTCTGCTGCCCCTCTTCTGTTCAGCTGATTATAGGCTGAGGTCAACAGATCTTTAAAGTCCCAATTATATTATTTTCTCAGTGCTTTTATATAAACATTTTGATTATTATGTGAAATATTAATGAATGAAAATGATTCACTAGTCAACTAGTCATTTTATCAATTGGTAAAATTCTTTTTTTTCTTGTGTGTGTGTGTGTGTGTGTGTGTGTGTGTGTGTGTGTGTGTGTGTGTGTTACTGGAGATTGAACCCAGGGCCATTCTACCTCTGAGCTACACCCTCAGACATACTTTTTTTTTTCTTTTTTCTTTTTCTTTTTCTTTTTTTTTTTTTTTTTTTTTTTGGTGGTACTGGAGATGAAACACAGGGGCTCTCTATCTCTGAGCTACACTCCCAGACCAGTTTCTATGTTTTATTTGGAAACAGGGTCTCACTAAGTTGCTGAGAGCCTCACTAAGTAACTAGGCTGACTTTGAACCTGCACAATCCTGTCTCAGCCTCCCAAGTACTGGGATTACAGACACATGTAACCAGGCCCAACTTTTTATTTTTCTTTTTGAAACAGGGTCTCACTATGTTGCCGAGGTTGGCCGAAAATCTGTGATCCTCCTGTCTTAGCCTCTTAAGTACTAGGATTAGAGGTGTGCACCACTGGACCTGGCTCAGTTACTAAAATTCTAAACACAGCATGGTGTGGCATAGCACAACTGTCTTCTCAGATACTCAGGGAACTGAGGCAAGAAGATCACAAGTTGGAGACCAACCTGGGCAACTTAGCAAGATGCTGTCTCAAAATAAAAATAAAAAATGGCTGTGATGTAACTAAGTGTTTGAGTGGTTTCCTAACATGTGCAAGGCTCTGAGTTCAATCCATAGTACCACAAAATAAGTAAGTCTAATCACAATTTACTTTGGGGGTTAATTTAATAGATGAAAACCACAAGACATAGTTTAGCATCTGTTGCGCTAAAAATAAATGCAAATCTAATATAGACGGAAAGAAATTCAACTAGATTTCACAATGAATAATGCCAGATTATCTATATTCAAAATATAGCAGATGTGATTAAATTATCAACAATATTTTCTCAGGGGTTCAGCATTTTCTATGCTCACTTAAATTCCTAAGTGAAAAGGAAGAATTCTTTCTTTCTTTCTTTCTTTCTTTCTTTCTTTCTTTCTTTCTTTCTTTCTCTCTCTCTCTCTCTTCCTTCCTTCCTTTCTATTGGGGATTGAACTCAGGCACGGTCTCCTACCTCCAAGGGACCTCCAAGGTCCCTTTTTTATTTTTTATTTTTTATTTTTTTGTTGGTACTGGGAATGGAACCCAGGGACCTTCTACCTCTGGGCTACACTCCCAGACCTATTTTATATTTTATTTGGAAACAGGGTCTCTTAAACCAGCTGCGACTGGCTTCGAACCTGCGCAATCCTCGATCCTCCTGTCTCTGCCTCCCAAGTGCTGGGATTACAAGCGTGCGTCACGGCCCTTTAGTTTTTATTTTGAACCAGGGTCTTGCCAAGTTGCCGAGGCTGCTCTCCAGCCTGTGACCCTTCTGTCTCAAGCCTCCCAAGTACTCGCGTTATAGACGTGAGTCACCATACCTGGCCACTAGATCTTTTTCAGGGCTCAATAAAGTGATATTTAAGCTGTTTTCCAGGACCCGAGAAGAGTTCGCATATCGACACTCGTCTTCAACCCCACCTTTTACTAAAGGCCTGGCTATTTTGCTTCTTCCTTGTGTGCCAGGCATGTACGTTGATTTTTCTCATTATCCTGAAAATAAAAATAATAATACCAACCATCTGTCATCAAATAAGAGATGATTTATCTTAAATCAGAGGTTTCAACCTCAGCTGGATACTAAAATCTGTTTGTTTGTTTCTTTTGGTACTGGAGATTGAACCCAAGGATATTCAACCTCTGGGCCACACCCCCAGTCCAATTTTATTTTTTATTTTGAAACAGAGTCTTGCTAAATTGCTGAAGCTGGTCTTGAACCTGTGATTCTCCTGCCTCTGCCTCCCAAAAACTGGGATTACTGCCACACCAGGCTTGCATGCAGATTTCTAACTAAGGTTCTCTAACCACAGCTAGGCAGGGAGCCCTATATTTCCATTCATGAGGACCTGCTTAATTTTCTCTTCAGGTCTGTCCCAATTTTACCCACCTGCTCAATTCTATTTAGCTAAAAGACCCAGAGGTGTTCTACCTCTGAGATACAACCCCCATACACAACCTAGCCCATTTTATTTCTTATTTTACAACAGGGTCTTGCTAAGTTAATGCACGCTGACCTCAAACCTGTGATCCTCCTGTCTCAGCCTCCCAAGTACTGGGATTACCGGTGTCAGCCACTGCGCCTGGCATGCTAGCCATATTTTAAGTGCTTAACAGTTAGGGGCCAAAATATTGGGTAATACAGTCATGGAACATTCCACACCTGTAGAAGTTCTATTGGTCAGCCTTGTTCTATAACGTGTTCATGATTCTTAGCACCAGTGTTTCCTACGCTTGTTTCCCTGGACTTCTCCTGCACGGTTAACCCACTTGAAAGGTCACGCATTTCTGGGTTATCCTGGAGTTATCAAGGGCTCAGTCAACCTTAAGGGTATTCTGAGCACCTTGCAGAGCAGCCGAGCTGAGTGGATCGGGTTTATGTTCTGAAAAGCATAGTAGGCTGGTGCCATGGAGTGCTAACTACTAAGACCCTGGCTGAAGGTGAGCCTCCGGAATCACCTGGCAACACTCCTCCCGGGCCATTGCCAACTGGCTTTATCACTCTGGCGTCCAGCTCCATATCTGTTGGATGGGAGCAGAGTGCCAAGCAAGCTTTTAATTCTTCCAAGCTCTAAAACTCAATGGTTCCATATACTCTGGTGAGAAAGCGCGTCTGTGATTTGGTGATTCACAGGCTGGAGCACGGGAGTCTCCCCATCCCCAAAGGTGCTGCCCCTCCACCTCCTCAAGACAGCGCCCCCTGGTAGTTTACCCTGCATTAGAACATGCTAATCTAATGCCGGGTGTGGTAGCGCACGCTTGTAATCCCTGCGCTTGGGAGGCAGAGATAGGAGGATCGCGCAGGTTCGCAGCCAGCCGTGCTGGCTTAAGAGACCCTGTTTCCAAAACTAAAAAAAATAGGTCTGGGAGTATAGCCCAGATATAGAAGGGCTTCCAGGAACCCCAGTACCACAAAAAAAAAAAAAAAAAAAAAAAAAAAAGAACCTGCTAATCACAGCAGAGCTTCTGCCTTTTAGATGGTGCGAACACTGATCTGTGAAGTTCTTAATAGCTTTATGTGTAATGAGAAATTATGATACTTCCTGTTCTGTTCCATAAGTTAGCATAGAGTAAAAAAATTATTTATGGATAAAATGGCCTAGGTATGGACCAAGATGTAGAAATATCATATAATAGTTCAGTGTAGTATACTGAGAAATTATATTAGCAGCAACATAAAAAGTCTGGAAGTGGTGACTCACACCAGTAATCCCAGTACTTGAGAGGCTGAGACAGGAGGATCACAGGTTTGAGGACAGCCTCAGCAACTTAGCAAGACCCTGCTTTAAAACAAAACAAAACAAAAAAATTCAAAAGGAGGGGGATGGATCTCAGAGGCAAAATACCTCTGGTTTCAATCCCTAGTACCCATAACAGCAATGATAAATTACTTTCTACAGTGTTTCTTCCAGGTCCCCATCTCCTTTCTTTCTGAGTAAACATGGACAGAAATGGGGTGGGAAGGGAATAGGATAGCTTCTGGGGAGTTGGCCATTGTCCTCTGAACAGCTGGCCATTCCCAACTCTCTGCCTTGCAATTTCTCGCCGGGTCTTCTAGGGCCTTGCAAAGTTCTCCCAACGCCTCAGGCTGGCCACATGAAGTCACACCTCGGTGGCCCCTCGGCGTTTTCTCTAATGATATTACACTGTGGTCTCTACGCCCCGTGTTTCCCATGTTGTAGAGGGGCCCGCTAACATGCCTGAAAACTTCCTGAGCAGTTTTTTCAGGAAAGCAAGAGACCTATGCCTATGCTTCAGGGTCTTCAAATGTGTTTGTTCTTCCTTAGTTCCACCTACTCTGCACGGGCTCTTTGACCCTTTAGTCTGACCCAGGTTTACATCTGACCTCTCACCCTTCACCTCTCCTCCCTTTCTGATTCCAACTTTATGTGTAACCAGAAATGCCTTTCCGTCTTATCCTGCCTCTCTGCATGATGGTTTTGTGTGTGGGGTGTGTGTGTGGGTGTGTGTGTGTGTGGTGGTTGTTTTAGGGAGTTTTTTATTTTTATTCTGTAAACGTATTCTCACATACTATTGAAAAATTTGAAAAACGTACACATTTTTAAACTTAACAGCTAAAATCCTTTGTTGTAAGTTTAGAAGTCACAAAAGATATAATCTCTGGTGTATTTTATATTGTGTATGTGCCCCAAGCATATTTTTTGTTAAAACCTCAGAACATTAGACTTTGCTCATTCAATATATGAAAAATGTCTGCCCAGAACCTAAGTAGCAGACTTGGCTTTCGTCCCTCAGCGTCAGCCCGATCAGCCAGACTTTCTATCAGGGGAAGTCTTGATTTTCAGTTGACAGTAATGTTTCTATATGAGTTCTCATGGTAACCACGTCACCTCTGAACTCTAATACAAAGAAGCAAAGATATAGAGATGAGGCGCGGGGCACAAGGAGACCTTGGGCCGGCCTGCAGCAAGGCCGCGTGGCCCCGTGTTGTCTCTGAGCTTGCCTGGCATTTCTGCCAGGGACCCGCATCTCTCCAGCAAGCCAGTCACTTGGTGCCCTGGAGGTTTTTGTCTCCTAGAGCCAAGCACTATATTAGAATGGTATAATTTCCTTTTGTAAAATAGGAGAAGGAATCATTTGAAAAGGCAGATGAGCCGGGCATGGTGGCACATGCTTATAATTTCAAAAGTTGCGAGGCCGAGACAGGAGGATTGAAGATGCATGGCCAGCCTCAGCAAACTAGCGAGGCTCTCTGCAATTCAGTGAGACACTTCTTCCAAATAAAAAATAAAAGGGGCTGAGGCTCAGAGATAAAATACCCCTAGGCTCAGTCCTGAGTACTGAAAGAAAAAAAAAAAGTAAACTGGGTGCGGTGGCACATGCCAATAATCCCAGTACTTGGAAGGCTGAGACAGGAGGATCACAGGTTCGAAAAACAGCCTCACCAAGTAGTGAGATTCTCATCAGCCTAGGAAGACCTGTTTTAAAATAAAAATAAAATAAGGCTAGGAGTGTAGCTTGGAGGTAGAATGCCCCTGGGTTCAATCCCCAGTACACACACACACACACACACACACACACACACACACACATACACACAGTAAATAAAAGCTTTATTTGGCCTTGGGTTCAATCCCCAGTACAAAAGGTAAAAAGAAGAGTTTTATTTTGGGAAGTGGGGCACAGTGCAAAAGAAGGTCCAGTGTAAGGTGCCATGTCAGAAAAATATTCCTCATAATTATCAGTACACTTCATAAGGATAATTTAATCAACACGTGGCTCAGTCTACCACTCCCAGAACGATGGATTAATCTAAATCTCCTATGGAGAAATCCACTTTATATCAAGTTGTGTATCCATAAAGAAACAGCTGGACCCTGATCCAAATAACTATAAAGAAACCGATATGATACTTAACAATGTAGTTGTCTATAATCAAATTGAAGTGAGCGCCAGCCTCCCTACATAGGAGAAAATTCTCAGATGTTCGTCAAAGCGCTCTAGTTGCTGGATTCCCTGTTTGGTCATGCATGAGGCTGATTTAGCTGCGTTTGGTGGCTATACCCAACAGTATCATTCTGGGTGCAAAGTTACAGAGTGGCCATTTCTCGAAGAAATAAATATTATAGGGCAGTGATCTCTATTCCTCCATTCTTTTTATTTCTGAGAGTTAGAATCCAAATGGAAAGCATGAATAGAGAAAAATCGAGGTTTATTTAAAATGAGCACGGTGTTGCATGCCTGTAATCCTAGTACTTGGGAGGCTGAGACAGGAGTATCTCAAATTTGGTGTTAGCAACTTAGGGAGACACTGTTTCAAAAATAATAAAAATTAAAAGGGCTAAGGATATTTCATTCTTTCTTTCTTTTTCTTTTTCTTTTCTTTTTTTTTTTTTTTTTGTGGTACTGGAGTTGGAACCCAGGGGCTTTTCTACCTCCAGACTATACTCCCAGATCTCTGGGCTACACTCTCAGACCTGTATTATACTTTATTTGGAAACAGGGTCGCACTAAGTTGCTGAGGCTGGCTTTGAACCTGTGTGATCCTCCTGTCTCAGCCTCCCAAGCGCGGGGATTACAAGCGTGCGCCACCACTTCCGGCTAAGGATATTTCTTGGAAGTATAATGTCCTTGGGTTCAATCCACAGTACAAAAGGGGAAGAGAAGAGTTTTATCTTGGGAAGTAGGGCACAGTGCAAAAGAAGGCTACGGATAAAGAGGGTTACAGTCCAGAGAAATGAGATATATTTCAGAATGATTTCGGTTACGTTCAGGAGAGAGAGTTCCTAAAAGGTCAATTCCCTGGGGTGAGAAAAGATGGCATGGGGCCAGGAAGTTACACGCCAGAGGGTCTGGGAATAGGGGACCACCACGTGGCGGGCTTTCGTCTGAACTCTGTTTCCCCTAGTGCACATGCATTTGGGGAGGGCGCTGTCTCTTTGGGGCCAGAGCACCTGCGCTGTTTCGCCATGATGGAGACTGTCCCCCGGGTGGGGTCTCCAGGGGGCCTCACGCTTCCCCGGCTGCAGCTGTGTCCATTCCTCAGGGCTTGCTCCAGTGTCTCCAGGTGATCCAGGTCCCCAAGGCCATCCACCGCTTTGTGCCATCCACTGCCCCACGCATTTGTCCACGCCAGCTCTCCGCTGCCTTACGCTCACAGAAGAAATTTGTTGTGGGAACAAGACACATCTTGTCGATGATTTGTTTGTTTGTTTTGAGGTGTTGTCTGATACAGAGCCAGGTGCCCCTTCAGGCTGCTGGTCACCTCCGTCTCCCAGGGAGCCTGCCAGACTCCCTCCCTGCCTGCAGGTGAGCTGAACCCCTGCTACCGGGGCACTCACCCTGTGGATCAACCCTAAGACACCTCCAGCTTGCTGAGGAGCTAAGTCAGTGGATATTCTGTTTCTCTTCCAATTTTTTTTTTTTTCGGGTCTGGGGATGGAACCCAGGGGCATTCTACCTCCAAGCTACACCCCCAGCCCTATTTTTATTGAAAAATAAAGAATAAAAATAGGGCTGCGGGTGTAGCTCAGAGGTAGAATGCTCCAGGTTTCATCCCCAGTACAGAAAGAAAGAAATAACAAAAGAAAGAAAGAAAGCTGCTAGTGCAGAGACGCTCAGGAATGCGTGAAGGCTGCCTGAGGCCTGCGCCTTTCCCCTGTGGGATTCACCAAGTTCCCTTGGTCTCTGGGATTTATCAAGTTCACTTTTTGCTTCCCTAGGAGGCCTGGGAAACGATCTTTCCACACTCTGAACTTTCCTCTTGGTTTTTCACCTTGAATGAGGGTGACTCAGTCTGCTCCTATTCCTCTAGGCAAGAATGAATTCACATTTGGATGGGACCTTGAAGATCATTTTAATAAAAAGAATGCCACTGGGTGCAGTGGGGCACCCTATACTCCCAGTACTTGGGAGGCTGGGGCCAGAGAAGGATCGCAGGTTCAAGGGCAGCCTTAGCCATATAAGTGAGGCCCTCTGCAACTTAATGAGATCCTATTTCACAATAGAAGAATTTAAAAATAGGGCTGGGGGTGTACATGCCTGGGTTCAATCTCTAGTACCACTAAATAAATAAATAAATTGGTAGTAGGGCTGGGGAGGTACAGCACCTGCTGAGCATGCATGAGGCCCTGGGTTCAATCCCTAGCACCACGATAATTATAAAAGTATAGTTAAGAAAGTTTCTTTGAGCACCACAATTATCGATAATGCCATGTGAATGTTTAAGATTGGTGTTAAATCTGGGAAAACTATGAGGTCTCTTTCTTATATGAGCTATTAAGTTCAGATGAGTTTTTCTAAACCAGCTTCATATATCTCAAATTGGGTTTTCCTCTGCTAAATATATGCATCCAGCACTGGGCTGTGCAGGGTCATTCCTACTGCGGGAAAACACCCCGCAGCTCTTAATTGTGGGTCCAGCCTGTCAACAGAGCAGATAGGCAGGGAAGAGGTGTCAAGGGCTCAGCAAAGAGGCTGGTCCCCAGCAGCCCAGTAATGGGTGGGAAAGGGACAGGTGTGTGTGTGTGTGTGTGTGTGTGTGTGTGTGTGTGTGTGTGTGTGTGACTGGCATTGAACCCAAGGCCATTCTATTCCTGAGCTCGTCCCCAGACCTATTTTATTTATATTATTTTGAAACGGTCTTGCTAAATTGCTGAGTCTCATTAAATTGCGGAGGCTGAAGCCAGGCGTGGTGGCGCACGCTTATAATCCCAGTACTTGGGAGGCTGAGACAGGAGGATCATGGTTCGTGGTCAGCCTCAGCTACTTAGTGAGGTTTTCAGCAACTCAGTGAGACCCTGTTTCAAAATAAAAAAAGGTTGGGGGTATAGCTCAGAGGTAGAATGCCCCTGGGTTCCATCCCAAGTACTGCAATAAATAAATAAATAAATAAATAAATAAATTTTAAAAAATTGCTGAGGTTGTCCTTGAACCAGCCATCATCCTGTCTCAGCCTCCCAAGTACTTGGATTTCAGGTGCATTTCACCACTAAAAATATGTCTTTAGATAGGTATATTTAGCAGGGCTTGTTGCAGATGCCTCTAATCCCAGTATTTGGGAGGCTGAAACAGGACTGGAGGTTAAGAGGCCAGCCTCAGCAGCTTAATGAGACCCTCAGCAGCTTAGCAAGACCCTATTTCAAAGTAAAAAATAAAATATGGCTGGAGGTATAGCCTGAAGGTAGAATGCCCCTGAGTTCAATCCTCAGTCCCTAAATAAGTAGGTAAATTTATAAAGGAAATGGTAGAAATTGGAGGAAGTTTCTGCTAATGGCTTCCATTTTTACTATGATCCAAAGTTATCTATGAGAGGAAGACAGGTTAGGAGTAGGCTTTCCCAATTTAGCAAATAAAAATACAGAACACAGCCGGGCATGGTGGCGCATGCTTATAATCCCAGCATTTGGGAGGCTGAGACAGGAGCAACTGGGTTGGAGGACAGCCTCAGCTACTTAGTGAGGCCCTTTGCAACTCAGTGAGACCCTGTTTCAAAATAAAGAATAAAAAATAGGACTGGGCGTGTAGCTCAGAGGTGGAATGCCCCTGGGTTCCATCCCCAGTACTGCAAAAAAAAAAAAAAAAAAAAAAAAAAAATGCATGTGACATACACTAAAAAATTATTCAGGGTTTACCTGAAATTCACAAATGACCGGATATCTTATAGTTTGTCTCTCAGTCCTAGAATGGGCTTTGAAGAGAGCAGCACAGCTCTGGCACTGAGGGAATGAGAGAGAGAGCACCAAAGGTCAGTGCCTCAGAGACGGGTCTGAGGTTAGGACAGAGGACAGCCGGGGGTGGCGTTTCTCGAGTGAGCTCAGGTGCGCTAGCTGTCACTCAGCCCGCGATCACGGAAACGAGGTTAAAAACACATGATCAAAGCTGTGAGCCAAGTAGGTCGTCTCCATTTTATTCTCAACATTTGTATTTTCAAGAAAATCCAGGCAGGAATTTTCAAAAGAAAGATGTGCTGATTATGGATTGGAATCCCAATCGCAGAACATGTTAACATAAGAATATTTTATCCCACACTTCGCAAATACACCATAATATAGTCATCTGAAGCAATAAATCCCATGCTGCGTGAGTAAATTATAAACGAATGATAGGAGCTGAAGTTCTCCTCTCAGAAGAGGCTAAAGAACAGGTAATTTAAAAAGAACAGATTTTATTGGAACGTCAATAGTTTTCATGACACAGACACTTAAACTACTCGTTTTCAACATATCCATATGAAGAAAATGATGAAAAGTTGTTTTTTTTTAAAGAAAAGATAATTTGACAGATGGAGTCTTTTTATGGGATCAGTAGAAGTGATAAAATTGAATAAATTACCAAGATTTTATCTCCATTTCTGTAATTCTCCCTAAAGATTTAGAGATGGCAGATTGAATCATCTGGGAAATAAATTTGCAAGTTTATAACATGTCGAGAACGGGAATTAAAGACACATTCACTTTGTTCAAGAGTGTTTCGCCTTGAGGAAACCCACCAAAGTTCACCAAATGGACACGCACCACAAAAGTTACACAAATGTATGTTCTGTGAACAGTTTATTGTCAATTATTATCATTAGTGGCAAAGAAAAATTAAAAATAATTGTAAGCCTAAAAAATTGGAGCAACACAAAAATATAACTTAATTCTAGGTGAAATGATTTAGAATCAGGTAGAGTGATTTTAAATAAAGCTGTGTCATGAATTTTTGGTTCACGTCATAACTAACTTTTCTGATGTCAGAGTCATATTAAAGGGCTGAATTTGTGCCTGCTTCTAAGAACAAGGTGCAGAAAGACCCCTCTTTGTGTGATGGTGAATTTTTATGGGCAGAGTGTTTGTATACTACTTTAAGAAAAGCACTGACAGACCATATGTACCTCCTTCTTCTATAGAATCCTAGCATTGCTGTGCCTTCATCCATTTTCTATTGCTATGACAAAATACCTGAGGCTAGATATTTTTTTAAAGAAGAAAGGTTCATTTAACTTTCAGTTTGGGCAGTAGGAAGTCCAAGATTGGGTAGCCCCACCTATCTGGTGAAGACCTCCTGATGCTATCATTGGTGATGGCACCCCAATGATGAGAGTGCAGGAAGAAGACGTACCACGTGTGCTGGAATTGGAAAATTACTCTGGTATTAATTTCCAAACTGTAAAAAGCAATCCGAGTCTGGGTGCTGTGCAGGCGCTCAGGCAGGGAGGGGCAGCAGCTGTTACACTGCAGAGCTCCCCTCTCTCTCTTCCCTTTGTTCTAACGACTAACCTAGGGTAAGAATGTAAAGAAAATTAAGTCCTTTAACCTTAAAAACCCTAGAGACAATTGAAGCTTTTAGCCCTAAAAATATGTAAAGGCAGTCAGCACCTCTGTTTACCTCCTCTCTTTTGTGACCCAGCCAGGGTATGGGAAAGGTTGGCTCTGCATGCTGCTTAAAAGCACCCAGAGTTGATGAGCTGAATACAATAGAGGTGAAAACAAGGTAGATTATTATTGACCCCTGCACTTAGTAAGTGCACTGTCCAGAGGCAAAGAGTTACAACCTGGCAAAAAAAAAAAAAAAAAAAAGTTTCTAGCCCATTGCCTTGGTAACACGGATAAGAACATACTAATACAAAATTTATCTAAAGGATGGGATGGAGAGGGAGCAGAGTTCCATTTTCAGGTTCCCCAGGGACACTGCTTTTTCTTCTCTTCTATTTCCTACTGATTTTGTAATAAAGACTGGTTGAAGCTGCACCAAGCTGTCTATTAGTTTTAATTTCCCTATTCAATATATTCTAGTTGGATAGAGGAAGAAGAGCCCACAGTGCCACTACAACCGTAACTCCATGCTGGACAGGAAGCCAGAGACATTCCGGAGCCAGGGGAGCTCTTTTTACAACAATCACTCCTGGGGGAACTAACTGGGGCCCCTGAGAACTACATCGATTCCTTCCAAGGACAGCACCTTCCCCGCCAATGACCTAACTACCTTCCACTAGAGCTCAGCTCTTTGTTTCTATTTGCACTACTGAAGGGAGAAGAACCCCGGACATTCTACCTCTGATCTACAACCCTGGCCATTTTTGACTTGTTAATTTAACTTAATGTGTTTGGCACTGGAGTTTGATACCAGGGGCATTCTATTTCTGAGCTGTGCCCCCACCCGCCCAGCCCTTTTTATTTCTTTATATTGAAATAGGGTCCCACTAAGTTGATAAAAGTCTGGCTAAATTGCTGAGGCTGACCTTGAACCTGAAATCCTCCTGTCTCAACCTCCCAAGTGCTGGGATTGCAGGTGTGAGCCACCCTTAGAACTCACCTCTTAAAGCTTCTGTTACCTCTGCACTGACACAATGAGGACTGAGCCTCTAGCACATGAGGCTTTGGACTCTTGCAAACCCTACTCAGACAGGATGAACAGAAGGTGGTGGAGTGTAGAGTTTGCTCAGAAGCATGGGAGTCTCTGGGAGGCTCCAAGGACTCTGCGGCCCCTCACACAGCAGGTGAGGATCCTTAGACCCAGCGGGGGGAAGTGACTTACTCCAAGTTTCCTCACTTACCAACATAGGGGCGGAACTGGAGCCATATTGGTTAACAATGAAATGA